>NC_056748.1:585697415-585877415 GCF_019279795.1 Protopterus annectens | reverse complement strand
ACACAATGCAACTCCTTCTGACCTTCTCTGTACTTCTCCATCAACACTCTCAGAGCAAACATCACATCTGTAGTGCTCTTTCCTGGCATGAAACCATACTGCTGATCGTTAATCATCACCTCCCTTCTTAATCTAGTTTCCACTACTCTTTCCCATAACTTCATGCTATGAATGATCAATTTAATCCCTGTGTAGTTACTACAGCTCTGCACATCACCCTTATTCTTAAAAATCAGTACCAAAACACTTTTTTCTCCATTCCTCAGGCATACTCTCACTTTCCAAGATTTCATTAAACAATATAGTTAAAAACTCCACTTCCACAGGCATGTCATCTGGACCAACAGCCTTTCCATTCTTCATCCTCTTCATAGTTATCCTTACTTCCTCCTTGCTAATTAACTGCACTTCATGATTCACTATCTGCACATCATCCACCCTTCTCTTCCTCTCATTCTCTTCATTCATCAGCCCCTCAGAGTACTCTTTCCATCTGCTCAACACACTCTTCTCACTTATGAGTACGTTTCTCTCATTATCCTTTATCACCCTTACCTGATGCACATCTTTACTAGCTCAGTCCCTCTGTCTAGCCAGTTGGTACAGGTCCTTTTCTCCCTCCTTAGTGTCCAGCCTTTCATACAACTCTTCATATGCCTTATCCTTAGCCTTCACAACCACTCTCTTTGCCATGCACCTCATCTCCTTATACTCGTCTACTTCATCTCTCTAACAATCCCACTTCTTCTTCGCCAACCTCTTTCTCTGTATACTCTTCTGTACTTCCTCATTCCACCACCATGTCTCCTTGTCCTCCTTCCTCTTTCCAGATGTCACACCAAGCACCTTTCTAGCCATCTCCATTACTAGCTCTGCTGTAGTTACCCAGCTATTCAGTAACTCTTTATTGCCACCCAGTGCCTGTCTTAACTCTTCCCTGAACATCACCTCACAATTACCCTTTTTTCAATTTCCACCATTTGATCCTTGGTGCTGCCCTCACACTTCTCCTCTTCTTGATCCACAATGTCATCCTACAAACCACCATCCTATGCTGCCTAACTACACTTTACCCTGCCACCACTTTACAGTCTCCAATCTCCTTCAGACTGGCCCTTCTACATAAGGTATAATCCACCTGTATGCTCGCCCTCCACTCTTGTATGTCACCCTATACTCCTCCCTCTTGTTAAAATATGTATTTGCCACAGCCATGTCCATCCTTTTCGTAAAATCCACTACCATCTGACCTTCTGCATTCCTTTGCTTAACACCATACCTACCCATCACTTTCTCATCCCCTCTGTTCCCTTCACCAATATGCCCATTGAAATCTGATCCAATCAAAACTTTCTCACACTTGGGTACTGTCATTACCACTTCATCCAACTCACTCCAAAATTTTTCTTTCTCATCCATCGCACACCCAACTTGTGAAGCATATGCATTAACAACATTCATCATTACACCATCAATTTCCAGCTTCATAAACATCACTTTGTCTGACACGCTTTTCACCTCCAAAACACTCTTAGCATACTGTTCCTTCAGAAAACTCCAAGAAAATACACAAACGAAACAACTCCTCAAAGTCCAATAAACCAAAAATGGCAAACAAGAAGGCAAAAGACAAAGTAATTCACTCCGTAGGTTTTACTGAAATAAAATAACACTCAATAAACATGAAGCGCTTTTCATCTTGTTAAATACAGAGACTTCTTCAGATGTAATAAAAACTGTCTTAAAACATTTTAAATAATTGTAGTAACTTGTCATGTGATCCCAATCCACCCAATGATAACAAAGTGACAATTTATATGAGTTTTGTACTAATCTACACTTAAAAGTATAATCCCTCTTTACTTTGATATTGTTACTACTTTCAACAATAAAAAAGTAGTAAAAAAAGTAAGCTCTATCCATTAAACTTACCACCCTATATATTTACCAATGGATATCCGCTACTAATTTCTACTTACTCAAAGTCATTTGAAACAAATAACGTTAAAAAAAAACTTATTATTTACAATATAAAATGACATTAGACTCTGCTTTAATGTGAGTCATTTAAATAGTGGCCTCATTGTTCTTCCCACTTAGTCACACCTCTTGTGTAATCAATGCTCATTTACCTGTCCAAGGTTTTAAGTAATACTAGAAATGGTGCACATTTCATTCAATCCTGGATAGTTATATGCATTCATTAAGATCTGCCAAAATAACTCTCTAGATTCAACTGTAATTCCAAGATGATAGTGTACTTGGCTAGGTGTAAAGTTTGTCCAGCTTACTATATTGGTAAAACTGAACGTAAATTCAGGGAACGCATCTATGTACATCAGTATGCTATAAGTAAGAGTAACTCGACAATGCACTGGTCAAACATGTAAATGACCACAGCACACATAACTTTGGTTACATGGTCATTGATCAAATACCACACGACCCAAGGGAGGGTCCTAGTACACTATTATTAGAAGTAAGAGAGTTATTTTGGCAGATCTTAATGAATGCATATAACTATCCAGGATTGAATGAAATGTGTACCATTTCTAGTATTACTTAAAACCTTGGACAGGTAAACAAGCATTAATTACACAAGAGGTGTGACTAAGTGGGAAGAACAATGAGGCCACTATTTAAATGACTCACATTAAAGCAGAGTCTAATGTCATTTAATATTGTAAATAATAAGTTTTTTTAACGTTATTGTTTCAAATGACTTTGAGTAAGTAGAAGTTATTAGCGGATATCCATTGGTAAATATATAGGGTGGTAAGTTTAATGGATAGAGCTTACTTTTTTTACTACTTTTTTATTGTTGAAAGTAGTAACAATATCAAAGTAAAGAGGGCTTATACTTTTAAGTGTAGATTAGTACAAAACCCATATAAATTGTCACTTTGTTATCATTGGGTGGATTGGGATCACATGACAAGTTACTACAATTATTTAAAATGTTTTAAGACAGTTTTTATTACATTTGAAGAAGTCTCTGTATTTAACAAGACGAAAAGCGCTTCATGTTTATTGAGTGTTATTTTATTTCAGTAAATCCTACAGAGTGAATTACTTTGTCTTTTGCCTTCTTGTTTGCCATACTGTTCCTTCAGGATAACCCCTACGCCATTTCTCCTCCCATCCACACCATGATAAAACAATTTGAACCCACCTCTGATACACCTAGCCTTGCTCCCCTTCCATCTGGTCTGTTGCACACACAATATACCAACCTTCTGGGGGGCGGAGCCTAGATGGCACTGAAAGCAGCACTTTTTTAGAGCTCCTCAAAAATACTTCAAATAACAGGAAATAATCTTTTTTTTTTTCAGAAAAAACAGATAATTATTGTTCTTTAACATTTATGCTATCATTATATCGAGTTTGGAATATATTCTTCAAAAATTTCCTGTCAGAAATATCTGGAGTTTAAAACTGCTCTCTGAAGATGAGTGGCTTAAAGAACTCACATGCAGAATTTACTTTGAAGAAAGAAATTCAGTTGATGTCTTCAGCTTTGCAAGAACTATCTATTAAAATGGACAGCTTCAATAACAGCTTAGAAAACTTGAGAGAAAGCTGTCATAAACAAACTGAATCTTTTAAAGAGTTACTTCAACAGCATCAAACTAAAATATTAAGCATTGAAGAGTCTTTATCTGATATAGATGGAAGGCTCAAAGAGGAAGAAATCCAGGGAGATGTTCTTCAGCAGCAAAATAAATGGCTTATCAACAAGTTGGATGAAATGGAAAATAGAGAAAGGAGGACTAATGTGAGAATTTTTGGTTTACCAGAAAAATCTGAAGGAGATGATATTACTTCCTTTCTTAATTCATGATTACCCGAAATCCTAGATCTAAAAGAAGGATTCTCATAGAGCCATTGGGAAACCCATTCCTTCATCACCATCATCCACTCCCAGGTCAGTAGTGGTTAAATTTCTCTCTTAACTTGATAAAGAACTTGTCCTTAAATGTGCTTGGAGAAGATCCCCACTGAAATACAAGCAAAATATAATTAGATTTGACAATGACTTTTCCTCTAGAGTTTTGGAAATGAGAAAGAAAGCCTGGCCACTTGTAAAATTACTTAAACAAAATAAAATAAAGGCACAACTGGCATACCCTGCAAAAATAAGGATTTTTACTTCAAATGAAATAAAAATTTTTAATGACATTGAAGAAGCAGTAACCTTTGTCAAAAACAATAATATAGTCACAGTCCTGGAGGAAATGGACTGGGCTTTAACTACATCACTGAGAAGATCTCAGGAAAAAAATAATTGGATTGATGTAAAAAAAAAAGAAGCAAAGAACTGACTCAAAAAGTATCTCTTCCACTACTTCTCTCAAAGTATCAACTAAAACTAAAAATATATGCTAAATGTAACAATTTAATATTGTTTTTTCTTTCTTTTAAACATGTAAATTCTATGTTATAAACTTATAATACACCTGTTGCATACTTTAGAGTTAAAGTTTAGTTCATAAGTGACAGATTAACATCAATAAATTAATTGACTCTATTAGTTTACTTTTGTTCATGACAGTATTTTATAGGGGAAAAGAAATGATATGCTGAGTAAGAAATGCTAAATATACATTGTACTTTCTAGTACAATAAGAGCTATGCTTTAGTTAATTTAATTTTCTTAATATTAGTCACTAGTTAATAGGTGGGGTTTAGTTTATTGGTTTTAAGATTGATTTATACAAAGACTTTGCATATTCACTGGAGGTTATTATAGCTAACAAGTTCATGATTTTAGTTGAATGTTTATTTTTAAAACGAAGAAGTGAAGCTTTTTAAATGCATGAGACTTGCTGGGGAAATCTTCAGTTCCCTTTACGCGAGCCTGTCAGTGCATTTGCAAAATGTCATGAATGCAGAGAGCCCTTTTGATGTTTAACTTCAAACTATAAACCCTACACATTAAATGAATATCACTTTACCCTTCTGGTTAGTTCAATCACATAGAATTTATTTTCGATACATTTAAATGTTTATTTGGATGTTTCTCCTCCGTTTTTTTTTTGTTTTGTTTTGAGGAGTTAAAAATCCTTGAATTGTTAAGCGTTACACTGGTTGTAATCTCATTTTGTCTTCTTATCGAACACTATAGTATAAAGTGGAGGAATATTAAAAGTAGCCTGTTTTGTCTTTGCTTGGGTCAGCGTTGACACAGAACGTTGTTGTTAACGCTTATATGAAGCGTATGTTTCTTGTAGCCAATGATGACTTGCATAAGTTTTTGACTTGCATGTAAGTCACTCCATCTGACTTTTTGTAAAGATTTTCTCACATTTGTCAAAAAATAATAAAAAAAATAATATTTATGTATTCACTAGAAAAAAATCACATATGTTCACATACTAAAGTATAACAGACACGTTAAATACAAAGCTGGGCTTGATTTGGTTCATAGGGAGTTTACTGGCATCACAAGAGAGAAATGCAAGAATGATCTAGCAAAATAGCACTGCAGTTTTTAAAAGATATTCCTGTTTCCCATAGACGAAGAACATAAAATCCTCTAGTTATGAGCAAAAAATATTCCCAAAATACCCAGTGATGTCTGTACAAACCAGTTCTTTTCTTTGTTGTTGACATTAAGGAGCATTTCAAGAATGCTGTGGAGAAACAATCTGTCATCCATTAGAACATATTTGGTTTCTTGCCAGCTCTCTCGTATTTGACAACTATGTCTCGGTACTGGTGTATGATAATAGCTCGGTGCAGGGCTCTCTTCATTGTGCCCCAACCATTTATGGTCTAATAAATAAATTTTCCCATTCTAGTCTAGTTATACAGTTGAATAGATTTTTTTGATTACACTCGCGAATAACACATATGAGTTACTGTGTGTGTGTTGTATGACTGACTTGCCCATTCGAAAAGCTGAGTATTTCTCACCGATGGTGAGCATAGAAAAAACTTTAAGCAGTATATCAGCAGAAGAACAAAAACACATGTGCAGACATCAAACGATATTTAGTCATAGTTGTTTTTCTACAGAAGAAGCACTTTAGAGAGCATGTAACACAGTAAAAACGGCAGCAAATACAGTTTCTTAAATGGATACAGCAGTGAGACACCCAGGTTTGCAAAACATATTAACTTGCAAGTGGCCCTAGAGCACGCAAATTGAATTACACATGCCCCATTGACCACACAAGTTCCCACTACAAACACTCTAGGGACAATTAACTCAAAAGCAATACTAATGTATAGCAATTATATAGTGTGATGTGGGCTCATGCTTTCTTTTCAAAAACAACAATAGCTGGAAAACAAACCTGGCGTTCACAAACAACAAGCATGAGAGATCCGTTTTTAAATGTAGGAATAGTGTGATATTGACTTCACAATTAGAAGAGGTAGAGAAAGTGTGAGGTCTTATCTGATACTTGATCTTTACAAAGCTATATATTATCGGAAACTCCATATCTGAAACACTACTTCTCACTTGACATAGTAGTAACAGAATACAAACAAAGAGCAATTTGTGCATGCTCATTCATCTATGCAAAGATTGTCCCTGATATTTATTTATTTATATAGTGCACTGATGTCATAAGAATAATTTTAGGTACACCCATAATGTTTACACCTATAATGGTATATCTGTGGACAGGGCTCATCCAAGTAAAGAAGGCTAAGAACAATGATGGTAGAAATTAGTACTAATGTCAGTTTATACTGATTCTGAACCACATTTACAATTATTTTAAAGATGGACAAAATGTGGAGTGTTTGTCTAGTGAAAAATAGCAGGTAAACTACTTACAGGTGAGCTGCAGGAATATGTAAGTTGCATAATGTTTATATTCAATAGATGCAAGTTGGATGGTTCATTATTTAAAGTTTCATCTTAGCATTATAGTATGGGACATAAGGAAGTGAGTTCTGGTTTTGCAACTGTAATAATGGGAAAGGTACACTAATAGAACATATTCTGCAAGTTCACTGAATATATGCTGATGAGGCCTGAAATTCCTGGATTAGTAGAACTTTAAACAGGTGACAATACATGCAATGTTTTAGTTGTCACGCACTTACAATAATAAATTGAGACTTGTACGAATTCATTCTAATTCCACTCTTGAAATCTGTTAACATGAAGGATTGTGTACAGGTCTGTACTGACACACATGAAAAAAGAAGGGAAAGTGATTGTTAAACATTGATCAAAATTAAAAAAAAGGAGGTAAATGAAATATAAAGACAAGATATATACATATGGAATCATTAAAACATAGAGAGGGTAGTTGAAGCATTCTTCAGTTGACTCATTTTATTACCTTTGTTTTTTCAAAATTACTTATGAACTTGCATTCTTTATTGAATGAATAAATAATAAGACTCTAAGACACCTGTATGTTGCATATTTTCTGGTGTTTTGAGAGAAGATAGTTTAAAATTGGGAAGTGACTTCACAATTAGAAGAGGAAAAGAAAGTGTGAGGTCTTATCTGATACTTGATCTTTATAAAGGTATATATTATCAGAAACTCCATATCTGTAACACTACTTCTCACTTGATACAGTAGTAACAGAATACAAACAAAGAGCAATTTGTGCATTCTCGTTCATCTAGGTAATCATACTAATCATTAATAGCATTCAAAAGGAATTTAGTGCTGAAAAGGCTCAGGGTTGTGAAGTTATTATTTCAAAAAACTGACAGAGTGATTATCTTACTTATATTTTAAGATTTGATATAATTTATTTAGCATTTATGGTAGCTGTTCAATTAAATTTATAGTGCCTAGAATGGTATTGAGTGTTTTAATAATGAGGTATAACTGTGAACAATCATTTATGATCTACTCTATTTTAATGCTCTACATTAAGAGTAGCAAAGGAGCTCTTTACTGAAGTTTAGAGTAATGTGCAAATACAATACTGAGCTCTATTACATTAAATTTTGATGTATAGTACTGTTTGCATTGAAACACTACATGTCTAGAATGATACAATTTGAATTCTTCAACCAATGCATCAGATAAAAGGTGGTTTGTGGATCTACTATGGCTCACTAGATTAATTGCTGATACTATTGTAGTTAAGTCTTACAATGTTGGTCATAGTATATCATATAAGATAGTTACTAAATGAATGGGTCACTTTACAGAAACTTATGAAAGTTGAAAGGTAACTGGTGTAGTAAATATCTCTTGAAATATTTACTTACATTTTATGAATATTTGATTTTGATTGATATACATATTTGATTCACTATGCATAAAGTAAATTTGTTCAAGTTATCGCCTAAATTTTATATTAAAAATCACGTACAAATGGATTCAAGTGAAAAAAAACACCAGCAAACCAAAATCACTTGAAGGAAATAAGGCTCTCGTCCTGGGTTCCACCAAGAGGGAATTTTATTACGGTTCCAAGACAATGAATAATAAACGCTTTCCACACTCAATATTACGTTTTCGTTTCTCAAGACTTCTTCAGACAACTGAATACTATCATCATATAATTTGATCCTTATATATCATGTTCAATAAAGCAATTAATACATAATCAAGGAAAATATTTAATTAATTAACCCCTTATGTGACAAAACAAAACATAAAAACGTTCTAAAAAAAAAGATACCAAACTCACCGCAAACATAATGCCCTATTCAACTATAACATTTTAAAAACAGTTAAAGCTTTTCAATTAAAATTGCAATACTAATTTAATAATGAACCTTTAAAATAATATAATATATTTAAAAAACAACTTCATAATACAAAAGAAAATATTTCTAATGAATACACACTTTAACTTGTTATATACATTGATACCATCTAGTGGACAAAATGGAAACTATTAATGGAAGCCTTAAAATTCTTTAAAAAATAATATATAATATATATATATGTTTTTAACAATATCCAATTGTATATTGTATTGGATGGGCCTTCAAATTAAAAATTAAAATACCAAACAGCATACTATTGCTCACAGTATTCATTAAAGTTTAGCAGCTCTCATTTTCAAAACCGGAGCAATAGAAATAATTTCATTCAACCCTGGTGATTTATTTGCCTCTAAATACAATTGCCATAGGAGTTCTTTGTATTCTATAGATGTCTCCCATGGCCCTCCTCTAATTTCTTTTTCCACTGTTTCAAAAACAAAAAACTGAAAGAAGGCTGACTGACATTTCATTTTATGTCTAAAAAGTGCTTTGTTAATATTATTATTTCTAATTTCATAATAGTGTTCGTACATCCTATTTTTTAACTTTCTTTCAGATTTTCCTATGTAAAACGCTTTACAGGATTTACATACAGCAATGTATACTATACCATTTGTATCACAATTTGAGAAATTCTTACTTTCTATAATAATATCTCTACTTTTAATGTATATAGTGTCATTGGAATAGATTTATTGGCATTGTGAACACCTACCACACTTATAAGTGCCCAGCTTTTTATTACCTATCATTCTTCTTTTATTTTTCTTTTCTAAGATGCTCTTGATACATCTCCCTTTCCTATAAGTGCATTTTATAGGTTGTTCAAAGACAACACTTAAATCTGATAAGTCACCAAACTTACTCCATTCTTTCTCTAAGAGTTTCCTGATCTGTATTGCCTGTCCACTATAGTCAATAACAAAATTATTTACACCATTATACTTAGTGGGGGTGTTACTCGATCTAGCCAGAGCCATGTTCTTCCCTAGGATGGGTTCAAATTTACTAAGTCTTCCATCCTTGACTTCCCTCTCTATATTTGACACCAATTCTGAGGGATACCCTCTATCCGAAAACATCCTAAACAATTCTCTACACTCCTCATTAAAGTCCTCCTCCCTTGACGTCATTCTACTGGCTCTCACATACTGTCCTTTAATCACACCCTTCTTCTGATGATATGGGTGTGCACTACAGTACGCCAAGTATGAGTTAGAGAAGGTATCCTTTCTATGCAACTTGGAGAAAAAGCCATTTTCACTTTTACCAATAAAGATGTCCAAATATTTCAATACTTCCTTTTCAATTTGATATGTAAATTTTAAAAAACTAGTTGATTGTGAGATGTATTCAAAAAATTCCAAAAATTCATCTTCCGTGCCCACCCACAAAAAAACACATGTTGTCTAAAAATCACTTATAAAGCTTCCAAAATGTATTGAACCTTGAATTAATAATATATTTATTCTCCCACATTGATAAAATTATATTTACATAGGTTGCGGCACATCTTGCCCCCATCGTGACCCCCTGTATTTGTCTAAAGAATTCCCCTTCATAATGTAAAAAATTATTGTTAAGCACCAAATCCATCAATATTAGTGCTAGGTAAAAGTCATTATTACTAAGCTTACCATAATTTATTAGGGCCTCTTCATACCACGCCATACCCTCCTGGTAGGGAATTGAGGAAAATAAATCTACTATATCAACCGTAATGAAAATTATATCATTACTGAAAACTTCTGGGGATAACAGCTGTAAAAACTCCCATGAGTCTTTAATCACCCCATTCCCTGTAATGGAGAGGTCTTTTAACTTTGTATCAAGCCACTTTGCTATTGGTGCCGTAACCGAATTCTCAGAGGCTACTATAGGTCTCATGGGGAGGCTATCCCTATTCTTGTGAACTTTCGGGGCCCCAAAAATTGTTGGAACTGTTAGTTTCTCAACATGTAGAAACTTAAAGGTTTGGATATCTATTGATCCTTCCAACAGAAGGTCATTTAGAACTAAATGGACTTTTCTATTACCAATATTAATTTCATTCAAGGAGACTCTCGAGTATCTTTCCTCATTATCCAGAATTTCCATCATTTTTACCTCATATAGCATCTGATCCATAATTACTGTGCCCCCTCCTTTATCCGGCTTAGAAATACTAATAGAAACATCATCACTTAATTCCTTAAGTAGTATATTTTCATCTCTAGTAAGATTGTATACTACTCTAGTCTTAGAAAGTTCTGTTCTAATCTTTTTCTCCATTAATGCTTCAAAGTTTTTTAACTGTGGATGGATGGAGGGGGTTGAAAATGCTACATCTTCTGAATTCATCCCTACTAGCATTATTAGAGTTTTGTCCTTCAAATAATAATTCAAAATTCTTTTTTCTAAGGAATAACTTCAAATCTACAAGGACTCTACTTATATCAGCCTTCTTATTGGGCACAAATTTGAATCCTTTTGAAAATAATGAAAAATGTGTTTTATTAATTTCAATATGACTATAATTAAAAATATTGTACCCTCTATAGCTACACATACTCCCTCCCTTAATAATATTTTCTTCTATACTCTCTAAACAAGTAGCATGATCTGGATGAATTACCAATGCTGGGGGCCTCTGTTGCTCTTGTAATTGTTGTATGCCCCCCCTCCTCCCTGACCCTTGAAAAAAATTATTATTTTTTTTGATAGTATGAATTCCTTTGATAATTATTCTGATAATTTTTTATTCTTTCAGATCTTCTAAGGGGGGGGGATATTCAACTAAATCATTAACATCACCCACCTGCTCAACATCACTAACCATTTCCCTATTGGAGGGTTCACATTCCTCCCATTCAGAGTTGTTATATGAATAAAACTTTTTAGGTTTAGGGTAATTCACTTTATTTTTATACTCCAAGATATCCCTCTCCAATTTTCTACTCTTCCTCTTAAAAACATTACTAATACCTTTATCTATCCTATTTAACATGTCATAGTACCTTCTTTGATTAACATCTATTGAAAAAAGCAAATCCTTAATAATTCTAGAATTTACTTCATCTATCCTGACTTGTAGGGAATCCATCTCCCTCTCATTTTCTTTCACAATAGCTCTAAGAATATCAAGGCCACATCTATCAAAAATAGTAATAAGTTCTTCATGGAAGTCACTGCCCTCTACTACTTTATTAGGGTATTTGCATACCCTTAAACCTTTAGGTACTATTTTCAAATTTAAGCATTCTTTTAGATATACATTTTCCTTCAAATTCCATTTTACAAAGCATAATAATATTAATGATTCTCCTCATAACAATATAGATATAGGACTAGATTATACAAATTTAAATAAAATATCAGAGAGTTTAAACATAAATATTCAGGAACAAATAACATTTAAAGAAATTAAAGAGAAAATAAAGCTCCAGGCATAGACAGAATCATTATAGAAATTTGTAAATTATTTCCATCATCAGTCATAACAGTACTCCAGAGGGCATTAAATGAAATTCATCTACAAGGCATTATTCCACCTTCATGGAGATATACATTGATTATACCTATTTTAAAAGAAAATAAAAATTCCAACTTGTGTAGCTCATACAGGCTTATTTCACTTCTAAATAATGATTATAATTCTTTTATGTCTATTCTGGTTAACAGGATTAAAAAATCTCTAACTCAAGTCATTAATGAGGATCAAACGGGGTTTATTCACAATAGACACACTCAAGACAACATACAAAGAATTTTAACCATTATAGATCTCTTAAATAGAGACAAAGCTGAAGCTTTAATAGTAACATTAGACATTGAAAAGGCATTTGACGCACTAAATTGGGATTATCTTTTGAAAATACTACAAATTTATAATTTCCCCTCAAGATTCATTAATTTAATAAGAAACATTTATAAGGATAATCTAGTTTATGTAAAATTATGCCCTTTCACATCAGATGCAATTAAAATTACTAAGGGTACCAAAGAAGGATGCCCTATGTCACCAGTGTTGTTTGCATTAGCAATTGAACTTTTTTCTTCCACTATTTGTCTTAACCCTAAAATTAAAGGTATTGAAATTAATAATCAAATTCATTCCAGAATAATGCTCTTTGCTGATGATATTCTACTCACTTTATTAAATTCAGAAGAGTCACTATGTGAACTAAATTTATTAGCTGAAATATTTTATCACATCTCAGGTTTAAAGATTAATGCTTCCAAATCGAAACACGTTATTAAATAATAAAAATAATTAAATTTCTAACATAAATCCAATTGTTGGGAAACATGTTTCTTCTCTAGATTACTTAGGAATTGTTTTATGTGAAATGTTAGAATTAACTCTATCTATAAATCATAATAATATTCTGGATACACTTAAATCATTAATAGTGAAATGGAATAAATTGCATCTAACATTTGAAGACAGATTACAGTTAATAAATATGGTACTTCTCCCTAAGGTAAACTACATTGCTTTAGCAATACCTATTATACCTAGTAAAAAAGTTTTAAAAGAATTAAATAGAATCTTTTTAAGATTCCTTTGGTATCCCAATAAAAATATGATTGCTTTACTAAACCATATTAGACCCTGGAAAATTGGGGGCATAAACTTTCCTGATTTAGAATCTTACATTAAAGCATCTATTCTTAAAACAGTTATAAATTGGATAAATCCAAAAAGTTCTTCCGCTTAGAAAACATTACATATTGCTATTTTTCAGGAAGAAAATAAATTAGCAAAAAATATACAACTGCTTGGACAGAACAATGTACTCTGGAATATCATCTGTATCAACTTACAATACAATTTCACCAAACCTACTAATCTAAATTATATAAATTACATTTATAACACTTTCCGGAACTTCATAAACAATAATATTGAAATTAAATTATGGTTTCAGTTATTAACTCCTTTTAATATTACAAAAAACTCTGTTAATAACATTTCCATAAATACTCTTAACTCATGAAAAGGAAATAATTTCTTATGTTGGTATCAATGTATAGAAAATCTGACAGTCATGAATGTCAATCAGATAATTAATACATTCAATCTATCAAGTAGTGACTGGTTAGTTCTTAATAGTCTGGTAACATATGTGCAAGATATGTGCAGAACAATAGAAAGTTCTTCATTTAACTCCATACCTAAATGTATATTTTATCTATATGAAGTATTATACAGAGACTTTAATTGGGCAAATTTAACTTCAACGTTATATAAAATTATTATTAGTTACAAAACAAAATCTAACCAGAAATTCTGGAATTTTATCAATACAGATTGTTCATTGTTGTTATCTAAGGAGCCAAAAATAAACATACTATATTCTATTAAGTTAACTTCAAATATGCAAAGTTGGAGAATCTTTGCATGGAAATTCTTGCATAGAGCCTTTTACACCCCTAATAAAATAGCTTGATTTAAAAATACTAATGATGAAATATGCTGGAGATGTAATCTAAAATGTAATGCTGATTGGTCACATATTATATATGACTGTATTCATATTAAAAAATTTTGGGAGGATATTGGTGAATTTCTGCAAGCCATTTTTATTGATTCTTTCATTTTGTCAAAGTCATTAATTCTTCTGAATAAAATTTAAATCACTACTATGAAAAAGAAGGAACTTTATCTTCTTTGGACTATAATGGCTGTCTCAAAAAAATGCATCACTAGGAAATGGAACTCCTCTATCATCCCAACAATTGATGACTTTCTCACTCTATTGAAAGAAGTAGCACTGTTGGAAATTAAAGTTAAGGAGATGAAGATCTTTCTGAGGAAATGGACTAATAATCCTTGGGAGAAAGTTCTCTCCCTAATAGAGACACTTAAAACGGACACAATTTTATCTTCATAAGAAAAGAGGAAGCAAGAATGCAAGTTATAATTTGTTAATGCTTGTACAATAATCTTTATTATTTGTCTTTGTTTCTATGATTGTATTCCTTTTGACTTTGTCTGACTTTAGGCCATTGTATATTCTGTAAATAGTTAATTCAATTCACTCTTATTTGATCTGTTATATTTACTATTTATTGTTTAAAAAAAAAGATTTTCTGAATAAAATTATTTGAATAAAAAATATATACCAACCTTCCTTCTGTCCATCATATTAGCTAGCTCTCTCCCTATACCAGTCACAGTCATACTGCCAACATTCAAAGTTCCGAACCTCACTATCACAGTCCTAGCCTTTACCTGCCTTAGGGCATGCCTTCCCCCTCTTCTCCTCCTTCGGCCAGCAGTAGCCCAATTTCCACCAGCACCCTGTTGGCCAACAGTACTGGTGGCAGCCGTTGTTAACCCAGGACTCAACCAATCCGGTATGTAAATCTGTACTGTTGTCCGCATGTATGATTTGGCAAAATTCAGCATAAGGAAGTACTTCTCATACTGATATAAACTTAAATATAGGAAAAAGGTCTAGGCAAGGCCTTATCTGGCGCTTTATCATGCTTGGAGTATACAGGAAATTCATAGCCTCTCACTCTTCCAGAAAACATAACGATGGGGGTTGGTGGTTGGGGAGTTGAGGGAGAATGAAAATGGACAATACAGATGGAATGTTATGGTAAATACCTAACTTCTTTATCTGATGTTGTCAATTTTCATTCTTTTCTCAAATGATGGGACAGAGTCCCCATCTACCTAAATCCCAGGGTGGACTCAAGGAAGGCTATTCCTAAGTACCATTGAGCCAAATGATGCCCTACTTCTTGATATCAAATCAAATTTGTAATGAGTGATGAAGGTATGGGGAGAAGCCCAGGTTGCCGCCACATATATTTCAACCAGGGAAGCTCTGGAAGAAAAATAGAGGAAGTTGCTATGGACCTGGTTGAATGAGCACTCATCTGTCTTGGTAAAAGAATATTCAGATTCTTGTAAATAAAGGTAATACAACATGTAAGCCATCTGGCTAGGGTGACTTTGGACACTGATTTACCCAGTCTCAAGTCTCAGATCCACAAATGAAACAAATAACTGATCTGTAGTTCTGATATCTTTTGTTCTACATACATAGAAGTGCAGTTGCCTATGAACATCCAGTAGATGAAGTAGGTATTCTCTTTTGTTCAAATAATTTGGAAAGAAAACCAGTAGACTGATGGACTGATTAATATGGGATTCTGATACTATTTTGGGCAGAAAAAGATGCATTAGTCCATAATGTAACCCTATCTTTATGAAAAATTAGATATGGGGGCATCACAGACAAGGCCTATATTTTCGAAATTCGTCTGGAAGAAATAATGGCCAATAACAGTAATGTTTTACAAGAAAGAAATTTAAGACTACAGTCATGTGGGTTCAAAGGGTGACTGGATCAAGGCTTGTAGTGCCAGATTAAAATCCCATGGAGAGGGGTAGGATCTTTAAAGGGAGGCTTCAAAAGAAGTGTGCCTCGCAAAAGGGTTTTATAAAGTTTATGAGAGGCGAGTGATGAACCATCAAATCCACTATGGGATTTAGAAATTGCTGCCAAATTAACTTTAACTGTTGAAGCACTGGCTCCTTAATTAAAAAGCATAGTCAAGAAGTCGAGAATGTGGTGAGTCAGGGCAGAAAAGGGGTCAGTATGATGTTCAACAGCCCAGTGTATGAATCTCTTCCATTTACAGGCTTAAAGCTTCCTTGTTGATGGTTTAAGGGAAGATAGCAAAATGTGACAAACAGGAGACAAGAGCATAGGTTATCTGGCGAAATGGAGAGACCAAGCCATCAGCTTGAGATTGGGAAAGTTTGGATGAATCATGCCTGTCAGGTGAGACAGCACATCTGGAGCTGAGTCCAGAATCCACGGTTGATGAGCTAGATGAGGCCACAGGAAAGAGAATAAAATCTGCTGAGGCCAACAGGGTGCAATGAGGATGACCTTGCTCTTCAACCTTGCAGCTCTCTGTAGGAACTTTCAAATCAAAGGATTTGGGGGGGTAAGCATAAAGTAGACCAGCAGGCCAATTGTGGAGAAGAGCATCCCTCGGTGACTCCCCCTGTGGAGGGATTAGAGCAAAGTAGCTGCTACTGCACTTGTTGTTTAGGGGAGATGCAAAGAGATTGCAGCAAGTCTGGCCCCATTGTCATAAAATCTCTTCCACTAGACCCTTGTTGAAGTACCAATCATGAGGTAGTAGGATGCACCTACTCAGTTTGTTTACTAGTATGTTGGATTTCCCTGGAATATGCATTGCTATAAGTAATTTATTGGAACAGATCACCCATTGCCAAATACCGAGTGCTTCTCGACACAAGGGATAAGATCTAATTCCCCCTTGTTTGTTGATGTACCAAACTACTGATAATTGTATATTTGAATCACAATCATTCCTGAAGGGAAAGCATTCTGAAAGGCCTGCAATGCTAAAAGCACTGCTCTCAAATCTAGGACAATGACATGCAAATTGGCTTCTTTGGGGGACCAAGTGCCTTGAACTGTCTTTTCTAGATAATGCCACCACCCCCACCCCAACTGGGAAGCATCAGTGGTTACAATGGCCTTGGGCTGAAAGGGGATGAATAAATGTCCTTGTAGAACAACTTCTGACTGAATCCACCACAGTAGATCTCTTTTGCATATATTGATGATTCATATTGGAGCAGATAAAGGGAGATGAAGGACTGACCATTGCCAAGCTAGCAACCATTTAAGAATTCTCATGTGATATCTGGCTAAGGGTAGTAATCTTATTGTTGCCATCAATGATCCCAGAGCTTGACAGACCAAGCAGGGTGTGATTCTGGTACTGCAAATTATCTTTTTCATTTGCAATCTTATTATTTGAACTCTGGAAAGGGGGAGTGAGGCTATAGTGGATTTTGCATTGAGGAGTGTTCCCATGAGCTCTAGACTTTGACTTGGTTCTATATGAGACTTTTGATAGTTTATGGTGATTCCTAGTAGAGTACATGTCTGGATCACTTTTTGTCTTGCCATGATAAGCTGATGCTTGGTCAGGGCAAAATTGAGCCAATTGTCTAAATATGGAAACACCCAGAATCCTTGTAGTCTCAAGTGAGCTGCTACTACTGCCATGCGTTTGGTGAACACCCTGTGGGATGTGGTGAGGCCAAAGGGCAGAACTCTGAACTGATAGTGACTGGCTCTCAGCCAGACATGTAAAAATCTTCTAGAATGCCTGTTCATCTTTATATGATATCACGCATCCTGAATATCTACTGAGTACATCTAACTGGCCTTTTCCAAAAAAGGGAGAATGGACTGAACTGTAACCATCTGGAACTTGGTCTTTTGAATGGATTTGTTTAAGATGCTGAGATCCAGAATTGGTCTCCAGTCTCCTGTTTACTTTGGCTCTAAAAAGAATCTTGTGTAAGTTCTGGATTCTATCTGGTCTGGAAGGACCTCTTGGATGACTCTTTTTCTAGCAGCTTTTGTACCTAAATTGCTGCTTGTTCCCTCTGACTGGGTGGAACATTGGGGAATTTTCTTGAATCGGAAGGATAAAGAGAAAATGGTATTATATAACCTCTGGAAATAATTTTCTGCACCCAAGTATCTTTTGTTGGTTCTAGCCAGTCTCTCTGCTGCAGAGATAAATGACTCATGATTGCCTCCAGAGGGGGACAATTGGGCCTCCTTTCAGGAGCACTGAAATGACTTACCAAAGAAAGAATCTCTGGACCCTTGATTCTGTGGGCCACCTCTGCCATAAGGGTGACCATTCGAGTACCCCCCTCTGTCCCTGGGGAACCTTCCTTTACAGGTGTCCTGGAAAGATCCTTAGGATTTTCTGAAACACATCTCCCTCTTCTTCGATGATTCATTGAAACGGATCTTTGAGGGGTGGAAAAATGTATGCCCCTGGCAGAAAGGTTCTTTCCATTCTTCTCACACCTGGACAATATGCTTATAACCTTGGGGCCAAAAAGCTGTCAAAAGGAGCATTGATAAATAAAGACTTAAAGGGCTCTGCAAAATCACATAAGCACATCCAGGTATGTCTCCTAATGACAATGCCTGAACCTGACACCCTTGAGGTTCTTTCTGCTACATTAGAAATGAGCCTCATGGAGGAGTTGGATATTGATTACAGGGCAGCCAACTAAGATGTGACTGATACTTTCACCTTTTCAGAAACAGATCGTGAGAGGGTGTCTGATAGCTCCTTGATCACTTCTCTCTGTAGCCTTGTGAAATATGCCAAGTAGTTCAGGGACCTTAAGGCAAAGGTTGCTGAAGCATAGACATGCTTCTCAAATCTGTCCATCGCATAAAACTCTTTGTTGGGGGAATGAACAGAGGAACTTTCTTCCATGAGTGCCTTCTTAGTGGCTGCTGTGACAACCATGGCATCAGCTGACACATTCTTAGACCAGCACTGTTTATCCTTTGGAGCCGTCATCATTTTTTCAGGCTTCCTTGGAATTGGCTCAGTGATGTTGGGATCCTTCCATGCCCGCCATGTGACCAAGTTAATGAGCTCATTAGTGGGTGGAGTCACCCAGGAGGTAGATGGGCTGGTACCAAACACCTCCAGAAGTACAGATTCTTCCAACAAAGGATTGCTGGACTTCCAGCCACCTGTCTGCTTCAGGATTTTTAGAATGTCTCTGACTGAGGCATCATCAGGAAGGGACTGTGGGGACTCTTTGCTTCATCAGAATCAGTATCTTCAGTGACAGATTCAGGGGAATCTAAATGTTTCTTCTTAGATGTTTTCTTTCTAGGGACCTCCTCAGTGGGGGAATCTGGAGAGGTGTCAGAAGAAATGGGGATACCCTGATTGGAAACCTGTGGTTTTGGTACCAGCTGTCCCTGTGGAGAGGCTAGGTGAGACTATAGATGCAGAGATAGGACATATGTATACAGAGGATCCATGGGGCTAGGCATCATCTCAGTAAAGGGTGCAGATAGGGCTCTCTTCATGGCCACAAAGGCAGACTGCCCCAGGGAGGATGATCCACAATCCCACCCTGCTCTGACAACAGTCCACCTAAGGGTGAAGATAGAGCCAAACTGACCATTGTTGAAGTTCCAAGGTGTAGAAATGGCTCCAAAAACTCTGTAGTCTAATGATCACCTCAGACCCCACAGGGCAGAATCAGCTGTGAGAGTTCTCCTGATCTGAGTGAATTGAAGAGATCAGAGCAAGCCTCGGATATGAGGATAAAAGTATCCTTGGATCCAAAGCAGATGGGCCCTGTAGACTTGGATCCAAGGGTTCTGAGACCTCAAACGGAGTCAGAGGAGGAAGTAATGAAGGTGGTGTAGTGGATGGACATATCTCCTGACACAATGGGTTAGGAGCTGAAAGACTAACTTGTGTCTAGGTTGAGGGGATACTTCTCACTAATCTCTCCACATCCTATTCTCTAAGGTTTCTGGAAAAGCAAGTGGATATCCTTGAAGGAAATTTAGATCTCTCTAAAAAGGGAGATGGAACCCTTGATGGAACGGGGTCACAGAAGGTGAGTACCTGCTCTTGAGTAAAATTTCAACATCCAAAATCCCTTTAGTCAGATCTGAGGAGGTCTTATCCAATATATCTTTTATTTTTGCAATTTTTGGATCTGAAGAGACAGTCGGATCTGAAGACTGTTTCTTACTATGCTTCTGATCCAAAGAAGCTGTCTGATATGAAGTTTTTCATCTGTTCTTTTTCAGATCTGATGATACCAATTGATCTAGAAAAGATCGTTTAAGTGACTTCTCCAAGGCCTTAGGGGAGGCTGTAGAGGTGCACAGAGATGTTTGAACCATTTTCATTAGCTTTTGAGAAGCTCCAGATAGTGCCTAGCTGAAAAATGATGGCAGTAATCTTTTCAGTATAAGCCTGTTCTTACATTCAACCAGGGCCCTTGGTTATATTATATATTATATAATAAGGTTACATTATTGAAAACAATAAGCTTTAAAGATGTGGTGTGGTACATTATTGGCCTCTAATCAAGTTAAAAAGAATAACTTGTCTGCCTCTGGTTCCCTACTGCTAGCATCTGTTGTTCTGGAATACCGCCAAAACTCAGAGAGTACAGCATGTCACTCACTGGGCTATTACTCTCTGCTAGCAGTACTCAGTGGTCTAACTCTGTCTTAGAGAATAGGCAGACTGTACATCAGCACCCTGATTGGAGAATAAACATTCTCCAGCAGTGTATTACTATACAAATAATGCCTACTGAAAAACAAGTCTGCTGCTCCACGGCAGCATATGAAGCCACCGTGGAGCGCAGACTGAAAAAAAACTAATGGCTGCCATTATGTTACACTTGCTAAGCAGCAGTTGCTGTTTGGCGACTGTTAAATAATAAAGAAAAAATTTAAATAAAAAAAAATGTGTGTATGTATTTATCACTGTGAGTGAGAGTGTATGCATGTATAACAGTGAGAGATTGATCGAGCCATTATTTTACACTCACTAAGCAGCACTTTTGCTGTTTAGTGAGTACAAAATAAACAAAACCAAAAAGAGTGTGTTTGTGTGTTTCTGCCTACGTGTATGAGTGAATGTGTGCATGAAAGCAAAACAGTGTGTGCGTGTATTTGTGTGCGTGTGTGTGTATGTGTAAGAAGAATGAGAATGATCCCTGCCAGCAACAGCATCAGTTATGAGGTTTGCATACCTCTTCATACCTCTCAACCTCTCAGCACAAGAAATTTGGACAGAGCCACAAATAACGAGGGACAAACAATCAAAAATAAGGACAGATTTTAAATATTGCTCTTATAATCTTAGAAAGTTGCTAGAACAACAGAGTTTCCATTAGCATGTATTAATCTTAAGGATATAAAGTCTGAAACTCAAACATCTGCCATTATTTAATGACTTCAGTCTCCAGTGATTTGCCAAAAAACTACACATTTTAGGAGGATGGGACCAAACATTGAAGCCAAAAATCTGGATAGTTGAAAGGTATGCTGTACTGACTCTTAACTCAAAATATCTAGGTAAACTTAAAATAAACAGAGGACAAAGGCTCAAACTAGGAACATATTTTACTTGATTATTAGTACTTGTGTTTGTATTCATTTTCTGAAACAGAGGTGTGCATGAGAGCAACAGTAAAGACATTTACATACCTCTGGAACTTTTAGCTGACAAAATCTGGGTAAAACCTAAATTAAAATGGGGAACAAAGGCTCAAAAATAGGAACAGATTTTAATTACTGCTCGCATAAAGCTACAAACTTGCTTAATTAAAAGGATTTGTTTTAGTATGAATTTTCTGATGAAGAAAATAATAGTCTGAAACTCAAATGTGTGCCATTATTTAGTAACTTCAATCTACAATGACTGGAAGCTAACCAAACATTTTAGGAAGTAAGGGACCAAAAAAATAAAGTAAATGCCTGGATATTTTTCTAAGTGTTAAATTTAGGATGTAAGATGCTTCCACCAACACCATTAACATATACTACAGCAATTTTGAAACATTAGGTGGAGGAACTATTTTATATCAAAAATATATTAAAAAAATAATAAAAGTACTAAATAAATAAGTAAAACACAATTAAAAAAATAAGTAAGTAAAATACAACAGTTTTACAGATAACCCATTCTCTAAGCACAATAATGCCTTCTAGGGTGTGTGTTAATATGTAATTAACACCCTTCCAGGGGTGTAGAAGCCATAAGCTCATAACACCCCAGGAAGGGCATTAATTACACATTAGCACACCCTGTTGGGCATCATTAGGGTTGCCACCTTTTCGAATGCCTAAAATGGGACATTTTTGGTACAAACGTCAGATTTTGCAGGCCGAAACAAAACCCCGGCCAGTATGAAGAACAGAACTTCACTTTTTTGCCTAGATAAAAGCTTATTCTTATAATGCTTTAGTTGCTTGCTCTGTTTCTTATAACATTTAGGTGGTTCAGATACAGAAAAACTGTTTTATGCAACTATTACAAAAACTGTAGGAAATAATTTTGTCCTAAAATCTCAGGACATTTGCCATTTTTACAGTTTTTTTGCAGGACAGAACTGCCCAAAGAGGGACTGTCCCTCGCAAAGTTGGACAGGTGGTAACCCTAGGCATTATTGCTTACTTAGACTACCTATAACTGGAGCAGCTGTATGATATCAGGTGGGCTACTGGCTGATGGCTGCATATAGTTCTGAGGCAGCATTATGAGCAATGACCATGATAACAGAGAGCAGCTGTGTGACAGCTATGCTCCTCCATGACAGTAGTATGCCATGTTTAGGCACCTTTCTAGTAAACAGTAAAACAAAGCTGAGCACTTGCTCCTAAGAATGGATCCATCACTTAACAAAATGTTACAGTTACAATAGCTAAGATAAAAACATTCTCCACATTGCTCAATAGTACAATGTCCTCCACAATTTTCATTAATGTTGCCATGCCTTATATGCACACACACACACACACACACACACACACACACACATATATATATATATATATATATATATATATATATATATATATATATATATAAAATGTGTGTGTGTAAAATTACATTGTGAATGTTCAACATGTTGAAACAAGGACAAACAGATTTTCACAAAAACAAGGTCAGTATTTCTTGACATCCATGTCTCAAACAGAATAAGCAGGTCACCAGTCATAATCCTGCATATATCTGCATTTACCAATGTGGTGACTGAGGAATCCTATCATCCTGAAGGTAGTGGCACAGTGGGAGTCATGGCCAGGATGTTGAACCAGTATGGTGGTGGTGATGCAGCCCTGTGTGTCACACACTACTTGCAGTTGATGGAATGGTAACAATTCCACTGGGGAGTACTTCTCACCCTGTGGTACAGATAGGGCCTTTATAGCCACACTGGTATGATATATCTTATGAAGCTCCTCAGGAAAATGTGCATTTCCTTCAAATGCATGCATGGTACTGGCACCAGCTTGGTCCAGTCATGACTCTGAGATATAGATTTGATCATCTTTGTGGGCCAAGAGAGTATCAAAGAGCTGCTACAGTATCTTTGGGGCAAAAACCTGAGATACTCAATGTGCCCCAGTCTATCTCTGAAAGTTCCGCATAGCAAGTATATTGAGGTCTATACATATCTAAGTATCCACAGAAATAGCAAGGCTATGCATATTCCTAGTTCCAATATGTGGGCCGTACAAGTTCTTCAAAGCCCTTATGATCTTCCTGTCTACTCTAAATCTATTATGTAATTCCTGCTCTGCAATGCTCAAGTGAAGTATTGTCTGCCTATATCTCCTTCTCCTAGCTCAATAAGCACTGCTCAGTGCACTAGATTGTGATGCAACAGAGATAAGCAACTCATAGTGGAAACAGTAAGGCATAAAGCAAAACTGAGCATTTTTACTGAATATAAAGTAACCAAAAAAGGTTTGGTTTAGCTTCTTTTAACAGCAGTGCACATGTCATACTTGGATAGAAAACAGGATTCTAAATCATAAAAGTTGGAAAGAAGGCCTCATTTACATACTTAAGTTTAATCTTTTCCACACATTCCTCATTTTCATCTCATTAGTTGCTTATTTGCTTACAAACTTCTTAACAAGTTTCTAACTTTAGCACTTAAGCAATTATGTCTCTGATGCAGAGGATTAAGGCTGAGTTGTTAGTTAGCTACTTTTGTAGTTCAAGGTTTGATCTCTCAGCCTCCATTTCACTGCCGTAAGTCTCTGAAAAAGTCAGTAGTGTTCTAATACAACTGAGAAATTGGATTAAGTTACTCAGTGGTCTCCTACACTACATGTCTAGTAATTAACGGTGAATCACACCTTACCTGTGCTTGTATGCATGCACTGCAAATGCTTGTTATGCACGTGTAACAACTGTGAATATGACCCTATGTCTATAGCTAATACTTTTTGATAGCTACCACCAACAGACCCAGGTATTATTGCAGGTGTAGGCTGCTCCTTTATATACATGGTTTCATGGCATTGCAATCTTCTAGCATACAAAAAAACCTGTCAGAGACCTTAGGATCATTTGACACACACTTTCTTTGATACATTCACCAGAGGCATGGACAAGGGGATGATGGTGCACACCTCCTACCTTAACCTAGCCAAAGCCTTTGTCACTATTCCCCACTTGGGCATAATAGATGAACTCTCCCAGCTAGGCATAAACCCATATGTTACCATATGGGTAGACCTGTAAAAACTGGTGTACCCCAAGGATCGGTCTTGGGCCTCTACTGTTTTGGATATACTTTTCTGAGGTGCAAGCCAAGACCAGTGGTCTGTGGCTGACCAAGTTTGCAGATGACTGCATGCTGGGGACTGTCTTAAATTCCCCTAATGATGCGAACATCGTCCAGGAGGGCCTTAATAAAACTAATAACTGGTACAAGAATCATGGCCTCAAACTGAATGCCAAGAAATGCATCATTATCCCCTTTGGTGAAAATGGCGTCCCCACTAATAACTCTCAATTCAGTGTCACACTCCTGCCTTCTTCAACACTCATGCCTGACTGTCACAGATCTTCTTTCACACAATCCATCCACCTCTTTGCTGGACATCCTCGTTTCCTCTTACCTTCTTCCTGTCTGTCCCAAATCTTCCTCACCAGATTGTCTTCTGCTTTTCTACACAAATGCCCAGACCACCATAATCTGTTCTCTTTGATCTTTTCTGCAATGGAGCTACTTTGGCTTCTGCTCTTATGTCCTCATTTCTTTGTCTGTCTCACAGTGTGCATCCTACCACCCTTCTCAGGCACATCATTTCCATCACCTCTAGTTTCTTTCAACTGTTCTGCCTTTACTGCCCAGGTTTCTGTACCATACAGTAGTACTGGTCACTCCACTGTTATGAACACCTTACTTTTCAGCTTCTTTGGCATTCTTCTGTCATAGACTACACCTGATACTCTATGCCAGTTGGCTGCAGCCCCCTGATTCTAGCTTTGACCTCTTCATTCAGACTACCCTTCTCCTCAACTACTCCTCCCAGACACTTGAAGCTGTTTACCTGTTCCACTATCTTCCCTTCTGTCTCTGTCTCTGTTCTCAGCTTCTTCTGATTTCCCCAAGTTGCTGCCATTACCACCATCTTATCTGTGCTTAGTTTCATCCCATGTGCCTTCAGATTTGCATTCCATTCTCCTATCCTTTGCTGAAGTTCTAGCACAGAGTCTGCCTATACTGCCACATCGTCTGCATACAGCAGATATTGTTGATCCATCCCCTTTAACCTGTTTGCTAATGTAGTCCATCACCAGTATAAACAGCAGTGGGCTCAGAGCTGAACCCTGATATACACCCACACCCACTGGAAACCCCTAAGTGAGGTCGAACGGTGTCTGTACTTGAGTCATTAGGTCCTTGTACATAGCCTGCACTAATTCTACCAATGTTTCTGGGACTTCAAACCACTGCAGTACTGCCCAGATCAGCTTTATTGGGACCTTGTCATATGCTTTCTTCATGTCTAGGAATGGCCAGTTGGACTCTTTCCTCATCTCTAGCTTTGTTTCAAGTATCTGTCTCAATGCAAACATCGGGTCAGTTGTGCTGCATCCTGATCTGAAACCAAACTGCTCATCTCCCATTTTACATTCTACTACTCTTCATATCCATTTATCAATCACCATCTCCAGACCTTTCATACAATGTTATATGAATTTGATGCCTCTGTACTGCCCACAGTTGTGGATGTCCCCTTTGTTCTTGTACACTGGCATGAGTATGCTTATTCTCCAGTCATCTGGGATACACCTTTCTCTCCACACTGCTATTAGTAACCTCAGGTGCCATTTCTCCCCTATTTCACTCAGCATCTTTATCATATCTACTGTGACCTCATCTGAGCCTGCTGCTTTCCCTGACTTCATCTTCCTTAGTGCTGTTCTTACTCCTTCTAGGGTTGGTTCCTCCTCTTCTCTCATTGTAGGCTGTTTCTGGGGCAGTACAGCTTCTGGGGGTTTTCTTCATTCAGAAGCTGCTGGAAATACTCCTTCCATCTGCCTTTAATGTCCTCTGGGCTGGTGAGCAGGTTGTTGGTGGCATCCCTTATGAAGGGTGTCTGACTATCTTCTTTATCTTTCTGTCTTTGCCTTGCAACCTGATATAGTTTTTTTGTGCCCCTTACTGAGTCACTTTCCAGAAGTTGGTACAGTGCCTCCAATGCCCTATTCTTTGCTATTGCAACTTCTTTCTTAGCTTCTTTGTTAGCCAACCAGTAGTCCTTCCTAGCCTGGTCAGTATTTTCTGTCTCCCACTTTTTCCTGGACTCCTTCTTTCTTTTGATGACTTCCTAGACTTCTGCATTCCACCACCAGCTTTCCTTATGTACCTTATTTCCATACCTGGCCCGGCCACATCTCTTTTCTGTAGTTCTAACACATGCTGTTTTTAAGCACTGCCATTCTTCTTCAACTCCACCTATTTCCTCCTTTTCTTGGGGTGCTAGAGCCCTGAGTAATTCCTTGAGCTGTTGCACTTTCTCTCCAGTCAACTTCCAGGTCTTCAGCCTGGTCTCTATTGATCTTATAGCCTTCTCTGACCACTGCTTGCAGTCTGATTGTGGCAGCTAGTGGTTTATGCTGTGGGCCGACTGTTTCACTGCGGATGACTTTGCAATCATGGATTCTGCCCCCTGTGCCTTTTCTTTACTAGGAGGAAGTCTACCTGAGTTGCATGTTGACTACTTTTGTATATGATCTTGTGACTGTCTCTCTTTCTGAACCATGTGTTGACTACTATCAAGCCATTTGCTAGACAGAAGTCTAGAATGGCGTCTCCTTCTTTATTCTTGTTGCCCCACCCATGTGGACCCAGGCAGTCCTTATATCCTGTTCTGACTGTCTTGATATGTGCATTGAAGTCACCCATTATCAATACCAATTCATGCTGACCTGTTTTATCTAGTAGGTCCTGCAACTGCTGTCTGAATGCACTATTTTCCTCACTATCATAACCCTGCTGTGGGGCATAGGCTGAGATTATGAATACTGCCCTGTCATTACACTAGAGTCTTACTGCCATGAGGCTGTCATTAATTCTGATGATATCCCTTACTGCCTTCTAAAGCCTCTCTCACCACAATTCTTACACCATTTCTAGCCTGCCCTCCACCTGAGTAGTAGACTCCAAATCCCAAGCCAAGTGTCTTTGCTGCACTGCTCTTCCATCTCATCTCCTGGATACATAGGATGTCCAGCCTCCTCCGTATCATCATGTCATCCACTTCCAATCTGTGTCCTGTTAGTGAACCTGCATTAAGCGTAGCAATTCTCAGTTCATGTTTGGCAGGTTGGTTGGTTTTATGTCCAGCTTTCACTCAACAGAGCTATCCCAGGTAACCTAGGCTGGGCAACTAGACACCGGTCAGCCAGTAGCTTATTGACCCATGGCTGCTGGGCTTTATGGCAGGCACACACTGGCCAATAGGGGCACATATACCCCTCCCACCATTAGCACGGGTCCTTGGCATGGGTCAGAGTAGGCCAGGTCCTCAACCCATTTATCACCGGCAACTACCCATGCTCATTTTTGGCAACATTACTCAACATGACCAAATCACCTAGAGCCATATTTTACACCGTCAAGTGACTAGCCCTGCCATAGTGCACAGTCTGTGATCCATGTTCTCCTATCTAATTATCACATTAATAATGTACTAAGCGTGCAATCAGTCATGAGGGACTTGGGAACCCAGGTTGATAGTAACCTAACTTTTGACCACCACGTTGCATCCATTGTACGGGAGGATTTTTACATGGCCCACCTCATAAGTAAAGATATTTTTTCAGGAACAAGGAGGTCATAATATCCCTGTACTCCTCCCTTATCAGACCCATTATTAAGTACAATGCCCCCTTTGGCATGTACCTTGCCAAGCACATGCAGCAGCTGGAGAGACCACAGAGGTTCCTGACCAGGAAAATCCAGGGTCTCAAACACCTATCCTGTACAGATAGGCTAAAAGCCCTGTCCCTCTACTCAGTCTCATACAGACTGCTCAGAGGTGACCTGTGTCTGGCATACAAGGCCATCTCAGGCCCAGCCTTGATGGAGTTGCTGCATATCTGTAAGTCAAATTCCACTCATGCAACCCACACGCAAGGTCTCAACCTGGTCTGTGGCATTAATAGAACTTATTGGTGGGATAGCTTTGTATCCCAAAGACTCCCCCATCTGTGGAATAGACTCCCTCTTCATGTCAAGCAGAGTACCTCACTAGCCCTCTTTGAGAGGAACCTGGATGACTGGATGGGAAAAGAACATACATCCCTGGGAATACCACCTGTGTCTCTGCTGGGATGATGAAACAGGTGCTGACTTTGTGAGAACATGGGCAAAATTCTTGGTTAGGCTTATAAGGCCCTCTGAGCCAATAGCCTAGTATCATCCTATGAACCTATGAACCCATATTTGTCAATGGCTAATATGTTTTTCGATTTGATTTTTAGTAGCCTGACCCTCAGAACCTAACCATAAATGCAGTATATGCTTTAATTTTCTTGCTATTTTGTTAACAGAAAAATACCATCTATGAATCTTTTGAGCTTGTGTCTCTAAGGTAACACCACCTCTGGCAATAAATGTCTTCTTGACTTTATCATAGTCCCGACACTCAGCTGTCCCCATGGACATGAAGGATTTCAATGGTTGGCTATTCATTTGGGCTGAAGGTATAATATCATATCTGAATTAGTCCTCTCCCTCCTGGAGGGTAGGTACTGTTCAGAGGTGACAAAATATACATCTGTGGCTTCACTCCTGCTTAATTTTTCACTGTTAGAACTGGCCTTGGAGAAGCCATTGATTTTTCCACTGTCATCATCCCTTTAGCTGCATCACTGATGACCCACAGTAATTGTTCTACAGTTGTCATCCTGATAGGCAGACAAACTTAGAGGTGCACTTAAAGGAAAAAGATCTCACAGCACACATAGCAGAACTGCCTCTCCCATGTTGACGAAACTCGTACTCAGATGGGGGCTTCTTTATGTTGGCACTGATAGAGGCATTGACATAAAAAGTATAAAAAGTATGCCAAAAATGTCCACTGCAGTCCACCAGTGTGGATCATTAAAGGAAACAGAGACACCAGTCTTAGAAAATATCATTGCTTATTATACAAATGAATGTAAAAATACAGATTTTTCTTAAACAGAAGTATTAAGGTTAACAACAAGTTACAGCTAAAACAGTTCCATACTCCCCAGTTACCATCTCTTTCAGAAAGTCTCTCTTTCTGTTATTCCATCTGTCCTTCTCTCCCAGTAACTCAGTACTCCTCACACAGCCATCTCAGTTCTAGAGCACAAGGTCTATACATCAAATCCCAATTCACAAAGGGTACACAAACTCTGCAGAGGCTTTGTTCAGGCCTCCTTTTGTATAGTTTTAACTACTTCATTAAATAGACCTGTTCTGAATAATACAGTAAAGTTTCTCTCTGCAGTTAAATAAGCATTCCAACTTAAAACAGACATGTTCACTTATACCTTTTTCTCTATAAACCACTTACATACTTTTGAGTCACTTTTGCTTCATTTGGTGAAGTCCACCATACTATGCTGCAACAAATTAAAAAAAATAATATAATAGTATGCATGTACTTTATAGTTTGTTCTTTAATGTGTCTTCTGTCATTACTTGTGAGAGTTCTGAAGAAGGCTTGGATATCAAGCATATTAGACATAATAGATTCTCTATCTCAGGTCAGCAGATGGCAAACAGTTTAAACTGTTTAATGCTTTGCAGTGGGCACTAGCTCTTTTTTTCACATCTTTTTCCAACTGAGTTTGAAAGACTAAACAAAATTAAATAACTTACTGCTGAAATTATTTCCTCACTCATTTCTTTTCTGCTGCTGTTCTTGTTGTTGGGTTACAGGAAACTGGCAGTAGGCCTGGAACTGATCTAATTATTCTGGTAGTTTGTTCAGCGGTAGTCCTGGGGAAATGATTTATCTATGTTGAGCTTTCATAACATACGAGTAGTGTCTGGGTAAGAGAGATGAACTGGTATTCTTGAAAGGAAAGAACTAGAGAACCAGTTTTGACTCTCTATGTTGACATACAGCCATCTTGGATGTTGTAGTCTGAACATCAAAGCAATAAAGAGAAATTAGAGTGAAATAAGGAACAGAAGGGAGCAAAGGTATGAGGTCAGAACATGCATGATCACTAGTGCATAACTGCAGAAGAGTGAACAAAACTTTGTCTTTAACAGCAGATCAGGTATTTGCTCTAATTTATACACGGAAGATTAATCTCTATTGTTACAAACATAACACATATGCTTTTGTATGTTCACCATACCAAATACTCTCTGTGTGAGTCAACCGCAGTTTATTTACAGTGCAATTATACCAAATCAAGGTTACTTTCACCAAAGAGAATCAGAAGCACACTGTTTGTGGCACTTACAGTTCAAATTCTCTCAGAAACACTATAGTCTATTCAGTTCTCTTTTGATGCTGCAGCTCAGAATAAGCTGCTTATAACCCTGCTATAGCTACAACTTAGATTCCTGTTAAATGCACACGTAAGATGGCACAGCTTCTAGTAGTCTACGGGTGAGCTGATACGTGTAATGAGGAAATGAAGAGAAATCCCATTTTATTTTCATGTTATGATTAGAAATGTGTTTCAAATAGTTCAAGTGCAGTTTGAGATGAAATGCTACAAGCTTTTCTTCTGGTGTGACAATAAACAGTGTATGTTACTTATTCAGATATAGGCTGTTATATTCTCTTTATCCATTCACGGTCAGTTATAGAGCTGCCTGAAGGTAAAATTGCTATGAGTGGAGATTGTTTAGGCTAGGTGAAGATTAACTGGTAAAAAAAAACAGTGAACAGCATGAAGAGGTCAGAACAAGCTGTCTCATAACTTATTCTGATAATTATTTTTCTTCTGAGTACAAACATTCATCAAAGACAGATGGAGAATGGATTGACAGAATTCAGTATATGACTAGAAATGTTTGCCTTATAATCCCCTTCATGACTATTGTAATTTTTACTTTGTGCTGCCATCTTCACTCTTGGTTTGCTAGTCCCTCTTCACACTAAGCCAACATCTCTGCATCTACAGACTAAAGACTTTCCATTTAATAACACCACAATACATGTTTTAAATTTGCATTGCTGATACATGCTCCCATGTTTGTATTACCTAGTATGTCTACAGTACGAATGACCTTGACAAGCTTTTGACTGCCACAGCCCAGGGTATATAAGTATGTTAGACAAGTGAAACAGTCACGATGCCACTTTGCATACATGCATACTCTCCCACGTGACAAGATGTCATTAATGCCAGCAAAACATATTAACAGTTTTTCATTATTTCCTTATGTATTAATTATTCAATTCATTTTGTCTTAAAGACAGACCAAGCTTTTTATCACTTTAAATCATGTTGCTCTGATCGCTGCTGCTCATTACTATCCCTGCTGAATAGACTCAAATATTTAACCCCACTCCTCTTTCTCTCTTCTTGCATGAAATATTAAGGTTGTCAGCTGTAGTATTAAGTACATCACTGGAAAATTTACTACCCTCTCATTGTTGTAACGATGAGTCACTCTGCATCCTCCATTCAGTGATTAAATCCTGTATTTGCCTGTGATAATCCAGGGGATAAAGTCACGTTTTTTTTTCTCACTCTTTTATTTCTCACTGCTTCATACATCGTTATGAAATGAATAAAAATAATTTGGACTAATTCTACACATTTCCTTCATTGGCTCATTCTCAAAGCCCTTATCTAGCATCACTGTTAAGATCTTCGCATGTTGCCACCAACCATTACCTTTTTAATGCTAATTCCTGTATTTTCTTTTATACTACCTAACAATAAATTAGCTTTTGTCGTGAAAATAAATAGGGATTATGGAAATAATGTACTGGTAAACTTCATATTCACCTCTTCCTTTTCCTTTAATGTAGTCGTCCTTTTTCCTTCCATGAAAAAATCCTTATTGTTACCAATGCATAACTTTACACTTTTTGCTATTAATTCTTAATTTGTTCAAATCTACCCATGCACATAATAAGTCACATCTAGGCAATCAGCAAAGTACATATTAAACAAAATAGATTCCAATTTTGTGCACTGAAACACATCTTTTGTATATTTACCCAGTTCTTACAGCCTCGCCTTTGCTTCACTATTAGTGATTCTCAGGATACACTACTGCAAAATGTTGTTGCGTACACATTTTTGGTCTACTACATCAGACCTTTTCAGTGTGACAGGAGATTGCATCAGATGGTAACTCATTTATCATATTATATTTTATATATAAATATACATTTACTGGGTCCTGGTAAAGCATTATCTGAAATACTTTATCCAGTTCTGAGGTCTGTTAAAAGTAGACTAGGCTAACATATAGTACAGAAATGAGACCTATCAAAATGGTTAAAGAGTTGGAAAAGATGACTTATTTGGAAAGGCTGAATGTTTCATATCCCGACCCATCCTCTCCTTCACTGCTTACCTGTTAAACATTTATTTGGAAACACTGAGTTTCTAACAAGTAAGCAGTGAAACAGAAGATGGATGGAGATGTGATATGGACACAGCCCATTTTTTAAGGACAAAAGGCAGGATGAATTCAAGATCAGGAGAGGGAGAGAAGGGGATAAAGAAGACATGGCCAAAATTAAGAAATAAAAATTTTTTTTAACGAAAGGGTGGCATAGACCGAAAATGAAGAAGACATTACGAAATGTAAACCAATAGCTGAGTTAAAGATTGCCTAGGACCAATGGAAGCTCAGATGAGTTCAGAATAAAGGCAGGGACAGATATACATGATTTAGCTTCAACAATAAGGCTCCTGCAGCATCTTTTTGTTTTTACCACTACATATTGGTTGCCTGGTTGTGCTGTACTTTTTTATCTTTAAAGCATGCTGCAAGGTATGATAAGACAGAATACTACAACAGACCTTCCAACTATCATGAATTTTGCAAAATGACTCTGATTTTGCATTATATTTTTGATCTTTCCCCCATAAAATATTTGATATTTTGGAAGATCACTGAGGATTGCAGTTCGTCAATAATGCCAGACATAACAGTTTCTGATTTCTTATTGTTCATAAAATGCATATTGATAATTGATGCAAAATATGATGTTTTATTAATTTTAAGTGAATTAAAATATTCATAAAAAGATGCCCCTATGTTGGTCCTTTGCTCCCCCCATCCCCGTGCTGTCAAGAATTCTTGTACAAAGAAGTTGCGAGGCAGAACTACAAAAACCTAGAAAATACACCCAGTGTGATGAATAGAAGCAGACATATGCTATGAGTAATATACAGGGGATACAATATTTTCACAGTGTTGGATAACATAATAAAAAGAGAATGAGGAGCTGAGCAATTCAAGGTCAGTCAACCTGCCTTTAATCTTTCCCAAATTAAGGCAAAATTCAGTGGTGTAAGCTGGTCGATTTTCTCTTCAGTTTTGGCTGAGACCAACAAAAAAAAATATTTCTAGTCCACACTATAATAACCCCAGGGCCAAAATACTCCTTGAGCTGACAAGGGGATGTTGATAATGTAGTTATTAGGACTGCATCATGCAGGTAGGTGCTGTCAAAATTAATGTATTTGGATGAGAGACCCTAGTTTATGAAATGGATAAAGAAGTGGTTCATAAGAATCTGGCTGACATGCCACTCACTTCATCAGAGCCTGTTTAGCTGAGCTCAGTAAACAACCTGGGCAGCCAGTCATCACTTTTTCTTTTGGGGTTAAAGACCTGTGCACCCCCCATAGAGAGAGCGCTGCATCCCCCACCCCCACCCCCTTACTTTACTAAACCTTGAAGAAAGATGCAGTTATGTTAATTAGTTCCCTGCGTGGTCTCTGGGTCTTGAACAATGGGGTTATGATGAAGCTGGATGTAAATAAGTACGTGTCTTCTGGCTGATATGTAGAAAGTGGAGCATGTGGCTAAGCTAGATCTACAGATTAAAAAAACACTAACTTCTGTGGTACTACAGTGATCTATGTTGCAGCTGATGTTGATTGGCATAACTGTATCCACTGCAACTTGAGGAGTAGAACCTATGAGTATCCTGTTTGTTAACAGCACTAATGTAATCAAATGTGAATTTTTCAAATCTTTACAACTTTGTGTATCAGACTCAAGAAGAAGGGATGTAAAGAAGAAGAAAAGGGAGTCTTGAATGTGATCTTTAATCTCCACACTGCATCACAAAGTGAAACAAATAAGATGGGAGGCCAAGAGAATGTAAGTTAGAGGACATTAAGTGCAGACTGAAGGAAATCAGATGCACTAGTATCAGTTTGTCCTGATATGGTGCATTTAGTTTTGGAGGCATTATAGCAAACTGGACATCCTACATGCAGACAGTGTGCAGAGGATAGGAGGGCTACAAATATTTCTAAGTAGATAAAGGCCTGGGTGTGCAAAAGGTTAGGTTTAATGGGCATTTACATTCTAGGGAAAGAAAAAAGACAAACATATAAATTCCACCATAATGACTCAAGTTTAAGAAGTAAAGCATTAAGAAAAATGCATTTTCTTAAGGTTGTAGGTTAACAAAAGGGATTCAGAGGAACCTGGGATAGCTGGAAGACACATTCAAGACAAGTAAAAGGAATAAGCTGGACAAAAGATGGCTGCAGCATTCACTAGAACTTGATATACAACCAGTATCCTTTCAGCTTATAAGTAATTCCTATTTTGTCTGTCTTCATTTGCTAATTGATTGAGACCACTGCATACAAGTGCCTCTTTCTGCGGTGATACAGAAGTGCTGTCTGCTTTAGCAGCTTAATCAGTCACAGTCACAATGTCTGCAAGTAGAGACTATGGGAATCAAACCCAGTACTGTTGAATAAAGCTCATTAGAATCTTATAGTCTTTACCTTCTGAACTAAACTACCAATCCAGACCATCTTCCCATGAGAACCACAATGTGACAAACAAGGAACTGCTATTTGTATATCATACATCAAACTAATTATGAACGACATCACCACTAAAAATGTCATAAGCCATGTTGGTAGCCTTTTCTATAGCATTCCAGTCAGATCTTGTGAGAAAATCAATACCAAAAAGCCCCATTAAATTATTGAATATGGCCCCCACAAATACTGCTAAGTTAGAAGGTTAGGGCCACATGTCATTTTAGACTTTGTTCACAAAACTAATTTGTTTCTTTCTTAAATGCAAGCCTGGAATTTGTTGCCAGGATTGTAAGGAAAACAGTGTCCTGATTTAATAAGCCATACATAACAATATTTTACATGATTAGCAGCATGAGCCATTGACACAGTCCACAGTGGGTACCTGATGAAGAGCAGGACTTGTCTCAGTCACACTGTACTCCCTCCTACCACCACCCTGCTCCCACAAAACTTAACTTTCACAAAACATTTAAAAAACCCACTAAACACCTCCTCCTGCCAATCATTGTTAGGTCACTAAGGCTGCCTCTAACACCATTAGTCATCACTTCACTACTGTCCATCTCCACCTGTATGTAACCAAATGTTCCCCTTACACACTGACTTAATCCATCATAGTGCAACGCAATATCTCATATCTTCTCTCTAGGGTTTAGAAACTTGCCTGGTAACCTAGAAAAAATGCACCTAATATCCCTTCTTCCTCTTGTTTACACTTCACTGTATTATCCCTGAATAATTATCTTCTGATCATTGTGTTCCTTATTTTTTCTTAATTGTAATACTCAGTAGTTTTAGCAGAAAATAAAAAAAAAAAACATTACAATGGGTAGGAGAAAATGTAAGGCAAACATTCTACAATATCTGGAGGATAACCATTTGAAATGTCATAACCCACTACAGCCAGTCTCAAAATACAGACATTGAATGGCTGAAAGAATAAACTTGCATATACTACGTCCGAGATGCCATTTCTTAGAATATTCCCTTTTCTCCAAAGTATGGTGATCTTGGGGGTGGTATATATATATAAGTTCAGGGAGTGTTGGGGTGCAGGGGAGGCTTGCTCCACCCCCACACACAAACAAGTTTAAAGGAGAAGAGCAATTTCTGAGATTCACGCTTTCCTGTGTTTTCAGTCTTTTGTTTTCAGCTTGTCAGCACTCTGTATTTCCAGTGTTGGCATTTCAATACGGAGCCAACAGGGAGAGTTCATAGCTGCATCCAGAAGACCGGTTGGTGCAAAAACAGTCTTAATAGGTTATCATTGCTAGTCAGTAGATTTTGATGTGCAGACTCTAACAAAACTGGAGAATGCCATGCTGTGCTAGACTGGAATTGGAAAGAAGGCTGTCTTATGCTTCCAGTGATAGCTGAGGTACCCAAGCAGCACAGAACTTCTACAAGTGAGTTTACCTAGTTCTGATATAAGTTTATCATTCACTGCATATTATGTGGTGGTGGGGGACTGGTATAGTAGTCTGCCCTTAGTTTGAGAGCACTCCTAATCAGGCACTCATAGACAATTCAGTTATGTTCATAGTCCGAGGCAATAGAGAGAGGATGCAATTAGTATGCTGTTGATGTCCCTGCTAATAGGAAGAAGAGCACCATCACCTCTGCAAGGCCTGCAAGCTACGACCATCCAGGTAATTAAACTTCAGCTGAGATAAGGGAAAATGGTCAGGAGAAATAAATAAGAAGGTTTCCTCACTTGAGCAGAACTTGTGGGAGGCAGTAGGATAAAAAAATATATGCAGCAGCAAAGCTATATGTCTGAGAAAGGAGATTCAAGAAATGTATAAATTGTTTATCTTAAATGCTACAATGACATCATAACAACTTTCATCAGATATAGGACTAATACTAAAGCAATGTCAGAAAAAGCACTGTAAACTAGTCATAATGTTAATTAACTAAGGAGCTGATAAATTTAAAATAATATACCAACATCACTAGAAATAGCATTCAAAGTAGGAATTTATTTCTTGTAATAAATAACTGTGGAGCAAGTTAAGAAGTGCTAGCTAACAAAATGGTTTACAGGTTATACAAGTACTAAGTAAAACCATCAGCTGGGTTTGATAAAAGTCAAACTTTCACAGGCCAAGTGATGCAGATATCAAAAAAGAATAGGGTGAGCAGCCCTTTGTGCTTGCAGTTCTTGTAACAGTCTGTAGAGTCACAACTAGTTAGTTTACTTTAATCAACTATGTGGAGATCAAAAACTGTGTGGCACAGATAAGGGAAAAGACTTCTATACCAGGCAACATGTAGGCATTTACATCTCAGAAGTTAAAGAAATTGGTAAGGGCTTACGACTGACCAAATGTGCAGATCACAGCAAACTTCATGCCATCATAAATTCTCCAGAGGACACCAAAATCCACCAAGAGGGCCTTTCCCAAACAAATCTCTGGAGTCATGGAGTGGGAGGATGACATAATGGTTAAGGTGCTTACCTTAAAGACACAAGGTGCAGGGTTTGATTCTCACATGGGGTAACTGGCTAGGCTTCAAATGGCCCAAAAGGGCAGTTAGCCTAGTACTAACCTATAAGCATGGAATAAAACTAAATGCCAATAGTCTCAATTGGCAAGTATGATGCACCCTGTAACTATTACACAGACTTCACAACATTGAAAGTCAATCTGATAGTAAGGGACCTAGAAATCTGTGTGGACAGCAAACTGTACTTTGATCCCCATAAATCCACTATTGTTAGAACATCCTTTTCCACTGAGCAGCTTATTAGTAAGGGTATGGTATCTAGGTCCAGGGATGTGATCATTGTATTGTTTTCGGCACTTATTAGGCCAATCATTGTGTATTGTGTCACCTTTGTTATAAACCTGTCCAAACAATTAATACAGCTTGAATGACTTCAGTGCTTTAGCACCAAGAAAATCATGGGACTAAATCATAAAAACTACCCTGTCTCAAAACCTTGTCCCTCGTCTTGATACCATATAAGCTACTAAGGTGTGATCTCTGCCTTGCGTACACAGTTTCAACAAACCCTATCATCTCAGATCTAGTGCACATCTGCAAGTCCAATGGTTACCTAAACACTTGCTCATGAGATTTTAATCTTTTCTGCAAAATAACTACAACAAGTTGGAGGGATGGGTATGTATCACAGGCAATATCAATTCTTTGGAATTGTCCCTCTCCACATAAAGCAAAGTACTTTCCTTATTCTATTCAAACATAATCTAGAGAAATGGATGGGAAACCACAAACTCACTCATGCCCCTTTTGGACAGAGTTAACATGTAAATGTTCTGCCAGCTCTGGGTTATACATACTTATACTGCAAAGGCTAACGAGTATATGGCTACGGGAATGTAAGACTTGGCTTCTAAATATCCTCCCGGATCAAAAGCTTAGTAATGTACCTATGAATACAGCAGAATTTCAATAAGACAGTAGTAGACCCTCTAAAATGTATTGCTCAAGACAGCATACAACATGATAGTAAATTTGGATCAGATGATCCATTCAGTTATTCAAGCACAACAAATGCTCTAAATTAGAATGATGGAAAGGCCTGTATCTTTCAATTGATTCTGATTTTCAGGGATGTCCCTGATTTTGGCTCAAACTTTTTCTCTGTCCCTCCTAGTCCCTCCTACAACTGGTGATTCTGTGAGAAAAGGTAGTGGATTACATTTAATAAATAATGACAAACATTAAAGTTATAGACTTCTTTTACCTCATAAAATGCATGTTTATTCACATACTCATATTTTGTCAGCATTTGAAGTTAATAATACTGCTATTTTAAATTATGTCCCTGATTATTTTGAGATTGGGCCCTGATTCTAGGAGGTAAGATGTTAAAAGCCATGAAGAGACCCAAACAGGCAATAAAGCACAATGTCCCAGTCTTTGGCTTAGTAATCAGTTGAATCCAGTTTCATTTGACTGCTTCAAGTGAGGCAGAAACAAGCATGAAACAACTAAGTAAGAATCTTTAGACTGGCAGCAATTCAAAGCAAAAGCCAAAACATAACTAGCACAGTCGGAGTGTATCAAGCTATACACACTGAGATCAGAGCAGCTCCACAGGATGCAGACCCAGGAGCATAAAGAAGTCTGACACAAACAAAATAAACACAAGCAGGAAGAGAAACATAAGTATGAGATACAGTAAACATAGCCAGTGCAGCTATTCAAACTGTGCAATCAGTATGGCATGTAACAGTCTTCCTAAAATGAAAGGCAATAAAAGTTAAAACACCAGCCACAAGCCAGTGCATGCACAGAAGCTAGATGAGAAGTGTAGCACTGGTTCAAACAAGCAGATTCCATATACATTAAGGTATGCTTTTGCATCTTTGAATGTGTTAAAATGCCAGAAAAGTACTAGGATCAACCTAAATAGGAACCTTGCTATAAATGGACATTGTATTAAGTCTATTATGCAACCCAGGAATACTCATTTTAGGGCAGTCACATCCCCCAAAGTAAACTCTTGCTTACATGAAGAGAGAAAGTAATAAAAGTTGCTTGATGGTTTCCAGCAGAGAGCATAAATGCAGTCAGAGAACACACACACATACACACACACACACACACACACACACACACACACACACACACACACACGCACACGCACACACACTCTTCCACCCAAAGTAAAAACAGTGATAACAAGAAATTATACATATAAGCAGAAAAAAAGGGCAAAGGAGTCAATTCACTACAACCACACCCTTTGGCATTTAGAAGGGCAGGCGATACATCACTTAGATATTAACTTCTAGATTGCAAATGGCAGTCAAACTAAGGTAAAAAAAAGATTACAGCATATAGTAAAATAAAAAAAATTAATAGCTAAGTCAACAAAGAAGCAAAATGTATCTACAGCTTTAGGTAGCTACATGATAACAGGTCATAAACACATGATGTCTTGGAACCTAAGAACACTCCTACAGAAATAAAAAAGCAAAGCTACTAACCACTATAAGCAAACAAAGGGCAGATCCAACAAATACTTCAAGTAGAAGAAAACAGAAAATTTCTGAAAAAAGTACTTCACCAAACTCTATATAAAATTTTTGTGTTACAACACGGGAACAACTTTAGCAGAGAATAAAACAGATATATAGTTATATTATAAAGAATCAGAGAAAAACATTTCCAAAAAACTGAATCCAGTGTTATAGATAGATGTGAAGATATACTTGCATGAAGAAGATGTAGTTACATAAAAAGTGTTTCTCCCATACACAAAATGATGGCAGAGTACAGGATTACATATTACCAGACCTTCCATTCCTCAATGCATCTCACCCCATTCAGATGAACCTCACTGTACCTTACTATAAGGCTTCAAATGCAACATACACCATTCCAGCACCCTCCTATCACTACAGGATAACTAGCTAAATATACCATACACAAACATTTTTATACGTTCTTTGGACATCCATATCAGCAATCCTGAAAGACTAAACAGTTATTGAACACATTAGCAATTATTACTTACTAAACTCAAATTTATATGCATTAATTACTAAGTGCTCTCATAGTGTTGATGTAATAAAAGCATTAGTAACAACTGTACTAACCCACCTTACTATTTGGGATCCACCTCCCTGTACTCTGATGAGGCTATCAACCCACTGTCTGCCTTTCCCACTTTACTTATATTAATTTGAGTCACTGTAGTTTGTTATATTTCATTATTTTTTTAAATCATACAATGTTAACTCTAAACTACATTAAACACGCAAAAAATATGTAGTGAGGCAATCTACACTGCACCCAAGCCACCCTTTATATAGATAGATAGATAGATAGATAGATAGACACAAACATACACACACACACACACACACACACACACACACACACACACACACACACACACACACACACACACACACACACACACACACAAGTATGCTAACTCCATAATTGGGGAAAAATAGAAAAAAACATTCCATACTGCACAGAGGTCTTACACAATGCAAGTATATGCAAAGATGGCCAACCACGTTGAATAAAATGTGACGAAAAGAACTTTCAATCTAAACTTTCAGATAACTATTTTTACCAACAGCCTAATCAAGGGGGACATCCAAGATGGCTGCATATAGAGTAACAGCTTAATTTCAACTCTTCCAGTATGAAAACAGAAACTTAGAAAAGAGAGCCAGTGAATTTGTCTTTTTGGGTACTTTTCAGCTACTGCCGAGTAAGTGCACTGCCTGGATGCCAGCAAAGAAGAAATTCAGAGAAATTGAAAGAAAATCAATCACAAAAGGTGAGGAGAAAACACTAGCTGGGAAGAATCCTGCAGCTGTTCAGCAAGTTCAAGCTCCAGCTTTGGTGCATGACATGACTACCAGTAATCTAGTGGAAAAAATAAGTCAAATGTGCTCAGAATTGATTAAAATAAATGAAATACTGAATGATCATATCAACTGAAATAACAAAAGGCTGGAAAATAGAAGAAGCTTTAAACAGATATTCAGATGAAATAAAGCTGCAAAAATCAGAGGCCAAAATGATGAAAAGGCTGGCTGAGTATGAGACTGCTCAAGAAGAAATGTTTCAAAAAATGGTAGAATTAGAAGATGGAGCACATATAGAAAACCTGAGATTTTCTGTTGTACCAAAGAAACTGGAAGGAACAGACAGTATTCATTTTATGAAAAAACAAGAAACTGGACTGGTATTCCACAGCAGGAGCCATTAACTGAAATGGCACATCATGTGTACGCTCCAAACCTGGTTATAAGAAAACAGCCAGGACTTTTAATAGTAAAGATGCAGTCCTACCAGCAAAAATTTAATTAATTTAATTTAATTAAAATAGTAGATTCTGACAAAACTGTGGCAGGAGGATAAAGTATTAAAAGTTGGAAACAGTAAAGTGTTTATGGAAAATGATTACTCATGGTACACCAGGAAGAAGAAGAGCAAATATATTCCAGCAAGCAGGAATGTCAAAAAGCAGGTGTGAGATTCAAGTTGCTGTATCCAGCTATCTTTAGAATATTGTTTCCATGGGGGGGGGGGTCCAACAAAAAGTGAGTTATCAAACAGAAGAGGATTCTGCTTCTGATTCTTCTAATAATATAGCTCATAGACAGACTATGCCAGTGAAACCTTTTCCATTGTTCCAAAGGAAAATGCTCCAGAGACACAAAAATGTATAGGAGTTGACAAGAATAACCAGAAATATGTTGGAAATGAACCAGAGACTGGATTTGGGAAATGGAGATCAACAGGAAGAAAAGTAGCAACTCAGACATGAATGAATAAGTGTGGGATTACAAAGCATCAATTACATTTGTGAAATATGGTGGAACAAAAAAAAATGGAAATATTGGACTTTTTTGGCTTTGTTAAACTTGTAGGAACTCCAAAGAATATGTCCTACTTTATGCCATTAATGTTTGAAAGAACATTCAGGACAGGAGAAGAGGAAGTAAAGACATAACTATTGCTAAAACAAATTTTGTTCTTAACAATATTTTTATAAAGCATGACATATACTGCATGTTATAAAGAATTTTTTTTTTTATTTTTGTCTGTGTAATAGGGATACTAAAGTAAGTAGGTCCCCCCTTTTTTCCTTTCTTCCTTTTTTTTCTTGTTTAGTTTTAAGAAATGTATCCACTGCAATGAAAAAAACAGAAGACATATCAGACAAAAAAGCATGATATAAGTAAAATTGATGTGCTTTTTCTTAATTTTAAATAGAGGAATGACTGGATTAAGGCCCTTGGCTTGATCTTATATGTTTTAATGGGAGCAAGTAAATAAAAGAACACTGAACATAATGAAAGGTTTTCCCCAGCAAATAAATGTTCACAAGGAAAATAAGAAGCTTCTAGTGGAAGGCAACTGTGTATCTGGTTCTCATGTTTCTATGGAGACAAGCTGATACAGGCAATAAAACATAATGTTTCTTTCTTTCAATGACTAAGATTTTTTACTGAAAGCATTCAAGCTGTTTTCTACATCTGGGAGAGGAATAAAGATAAGCCAAAAATAGACAGCACTTAGTGAAAGTAAAAGCACAGGCTATACCATGGGCCTTAACATGGATAACCTTCATTATAGGTGAATTCAGGCCTGTGAGTGTGGATGTTAATCTGGGACTCCTATTAGGAGGGTTAAACTTCATTATTTGAAGATGTGCTTAGTTTTGTTTTTGCATTAAGTTAATAGACATTGGGAATGGTGTGTGTGTGTGTGTGTGTGTGTGTGTGTGTGTGTGTGTGTGTGTGTGTGTGTGTGTGTGTGTGTGTGTGTGTGTGTTTAAAGGTTTTCATTAAAATAAAAAAGTTTTGTAAGATGTGACAAATGGATATGTCAAGAAACAACTGTATAAAAGATCAGCCTGCCAAACATTACTATATGCATGCAACTAATAAGAGGTAACTAGACATTTAAAAAAAGCTGTTATATATAATGGGTGAGAATAATGACTTATCATAATGACAACACTTTCCGTATTATCTTTAAATCTGAGTGGTCTCACAGATATATACAAAAAGAAAGAGTAATGAACTATATTAAAAATGCAGAGTGCAAAGTGTTATGCTACAGGAGACATATTTGGGAAGAAATGTGCATGTGAATTTGATAAAGAAAGGACTTTAGAATGGTTATTCATCTGAATATCTGAAACAAAAGAAAAGGGAAATATGATTTGCAACAGTGATAATGTATCTGGGGGCCCTAGAAGGGAAAATAAAACAAGGTAGATTTGTGAAGAAAATTATAAAAAAATATTTAGCGTGGAAGATATGAATTCAATAGGAGGAAGTCAGAGATAATTTACGTATTATTCCACAAGGTACAAAAACTAGGCAAGGCTAGACAGAAATTATATTTCACAGGAACATGTACATTTAATTGAAAGTTTTAATATACACACAATATTTCAGATTACATGCCAATAATAACTAAAATAAAAATGCAGGATAATGAGATAAAAATGAGACACTAGTGCTTCCCCACCTATCTTTTAAATAGAGAGGAATTTAAGGAATGGGTAGTGGAACTTATTCAGGATTTATTAATGAAGATAGAAATTTCTTCAGAAAATATACTAGGGAGATGGATACAATTAAAGTGGAGTTTAAAACAGGGTGGAAATAAAAGAAAAAGATATAGTTAAGAAATGACAAGAATAATTTAGAGGGACTGACAAAGGATAAAGTATTGCAGAGCAGGGAGATTCTTCCTGAACAAGAGGAGACACAAATGCAGAGTGCTAAAGAGAAAGTAATGTAGTACCTTGATAATATGCATGAGTTTAGAAAGATTGCTGTTTCTTTTATAATTCCAGAGCACAAAAGCTTTTAGCACAACATTGCAGGCAACAGAAAGTAGAAAGTGGTTGTTGCCAAACTTAGGGGGGTCTATAACAAGGAAAATAACATGGAGAGCCTGTATAGGTATTAGAAATATTTTGGAAATTTTATGAAAATCTCTATAATGCAAAGAAATGTGGAAATCAGTAAAAAAAACTATAAATGGAAATCTTTGTGGAAGAACTAAATATGCCAAGGTTAGTGATAGATGAGGCTCAGTTACTAACTGTTATGATAGGAGGAGATGAGATAAAAATGGTGATGTATAACTAATCTACAATAAAGTCTCTAGGAGTGGATGATATTTCTGTGAAAGTTTGGAAGATAGGAGGGAAGAAAGTGATAAAGATCTGGAAGGTTTTGTTTAAGAGTATTTTAAAAGGAGGGGGAAATACCAACATCCTGAAAGATAGCTATGGTGGCTGTAATGCCTAAAGATGGTAAAGACTGATCAGATTCATCTTCATATATGCCTATTTCAATTATAAACCATGATTATAAAGTGTTTATGTCTATAATTGCTAAAAAAAATTGAAAACATGATGCCAAAACTGATAGATGTGGATCAAAGTAGTTTTATGGGGTCTATATTAGCAAGTCGACAGGGCAAAACAGCAAATGCCCTAAAGTCACCACATACTAAATGAAATGTCAATATCTCGAACGGCCATTTGCATTTGCATTCCCAGGGAAAAAAATCTCTGGTCTAGCAAAAAAAAAAAAAAAAAATGACAGACAAAATAAAGTGGGGGGTCTTCACCCGCCACCCCACCCACTTAAATATACCAACTCCGAGATCACACTACAGCGAAGGAAATGGCAAATTCCTGACAACAGCCCAGTGATTTTTTTTTTCCCTGTGAAAAAAAAAATCACTGTTCTGGCCATAAGAGATTTAGGCATTTAATTTAATATGTGTCAACGTAAGGGCATTCACTGTTCCACCCTGTTGACATGCTAATATAGACCAGTTTACTGGAGGGAATGCAAACAGTTGGCATCATTACCAGAACAATGATGATCCAGATGGAAGCAGAATATAAGAAAATACCACTGTTGGTGGTGGTCCTTGATGCAAAGAAAGCATTCAGCATAATAAACTGGGGTTTTATGAGTAGGCAATGGAAGCATTTGCATTCCCTGATAAAATTATAAGGTTGATTATGAGGATATATGAGGTATCAATGGTGAAAATTAAAGTTGGGGGTGGGGAGTTCTGTCTCCTAAGTTCTGTTTGAGCAGAGGAACCAGGCAGGAGTGTCGTCTTTCACCTTTTGGTGTTTGTGTTATATTTAGAGCCATTGGCAAAGAAAATAAGGGACTCAGAAATTCAAGGATATAATTATTATGGTAATCAAGAAAAGTTGTTTTTATTTCCAGATGATATTGTTTTATATCTGATAAAACCATAAAAGAGCATTTCATTGTTGTGGAACATTCTGAGACAGTTTCAAGTCTTTTCAGGATCCAAAATTAATAAAGATAAAATAAAGACAATAGCTGGATGCATATCCTTAAGGAGAATAACAATAACCATACACAATATTCCATTAATAAAGTAGCAGAAAGTATTCTAAGAACTAAGTCAACACGGGAATGGAGAAGGAGATTCTGCTGATAGGGATGATTGCAATTAGGGGTACAGAGAATAGGCAAGGGGGGGTGGAAATTACTGAAGAAAACTGGCAAAGGAACCGAGGTATTGGGAGCAATCAAGTAGAGAGGAAAAGGTAATAGAATGAGGAAAGACCAAGAGTTCATATGGACTGCAGGCCTACCCTATCAAGGATTGATATCAGAGTTAGGCAAAGAGTAAGGAATAGAGGTTCCTAAGTGAAAGACCAGCACTGGTCAAGTTTTTAGTAGACTCTACAGCAGAAGCTGCTGTTAAAAAAAGTGATAATTAGTACAGCATATAAAATATTTCAGGATAACAATAAGAATTAATCACAGGAGGTTAGAAAGGATTGGGAAGAGACATTAGATAAATGCAATTCACAAAGAAATGATGAGAGGATATATGTATGTCTCCCAAGTTTCCATAGGTATTTTTTATACCCCCAAGCAGACTCCAAAGAGAATAGATTACAAATGTTGGAGGTGAGATGGGGAAGAAAGAGATAACTGGGGACATAATTTTGGGAGTGTAATGAGCTGCCAGACTTTAAAAATTCTCTGCAGTCTACTCTGTCAGAAAAACTGGGTGAGCACATTGGTGTGACTAATGAAATTATTTTTTTGAGCTATGATACTGACTCAGAATTGCCTAGACACAATAAGGCCTTGCTGAGTTTAATACTGGTGGCTGTCAAAAAAAGTAGTTACTAGAAAATGGAAATCCAAGTCTAAACCAGCTGCACTAAAAATAGTAAATACAGTAACACAGATAAAAGAACTGGAAGTGGGATATTTAGAAAAGGGTAAGAGCAAATTACGTAGAAATAAATGGGAATTCTGAGAATAATACAGGCAGAATAATGTTTTGGAGAAGGAATGACATTTAAGAGCAGGCAGGAGTTGAATGAGCTATATAATGTTTGACTGATTGACTTTAAAGTGATGTACAATGTTTGCAAATGAAAAGATGTCAATACGGTTTGTTTTCATTTATATTAACATGATTGCCTGTGTCATAAGTGATAATTTAATAAAGCTGTTTCTTGTTAAAAAAAGACAGCCTAATCAAAGCACATGGTGCCAAGCAACCTGTCAGCACATCATACCCCTTATTAATAAAAGTATACAGATTTATAAAAAAAAGCTAAAAAAATATTCAAAGGTATTGAACACAGAAAAAGGTGTGAAACTGAATTCAGTGGATTACTAAACCAAAGACTGGGACACTCTTATTTATGACAAGCTGAACCCCCCCCCCCCCGAGCATTAACATAAAGATGGTATCATAACAACTGCATGGACTAACCTTGGTAAATGAGATATGCTGACCCCCTCCCAAGTCGCAATCGACTACTCTAGGTGGTTCTATGTCCTCATTGCAGCAGCAGTACTACTTTACCACAGTTATTCACCACACTATTTTTTCTTCCAAGAGCTGTTGGCCGGACATATACTATCAATTAGCTTTCCATCAGCTCAGAATACATTTCACTTGTTATTAGTAAGTTTTATATATATATATATATATATATATATATATATATATATATACACACACACACACACACACACACACACACACACACACACACACACACACACGCGTGTGTGCACTTTTATATATAGATAGATATAAAATAAAACTGTACAATGCTCTCTAGTAATCAAGTCTTCAGATATTTGCCACATCACTCATAATCATTCAGATTTCAATGGCTAAGCTTTCCATTTCACCTTATCAGAACTGAAAAGATCAGTTACCATAGTAGAACAAAAAAAACAACTCTTTCTTCTTGAAATGTCCTATGACTTGGTATAATCTGATGATGTCCACATAAACAAGAAAATAAAATCCTTCTTTATGCTAGGGGCTATACACCACTTCCAGCAGCCCAATGGAAAACAATAGTAGAAAAATCATGCAGTATACATTAGTACAGCGAGCCAAGAAACCAGCCCCCAGGACTTGTATCTACTCTTCCTTATTATTGGCTGTCACATACCTCATGTGGGTTTCCCCAGCTTCAGTTAAGATCTCTCTTCACACACGCTCTCCACAATTCACCTGCTACCTAGAGCAAGCACTCTTAGACTCCTCACTCGTTCCTTGGATGTTTCTGTCAGACTTATTGTCTTCAGTGGCATCCACATCTGCCTATAACCAGACTCTCTGTCTTTCTATGTCTTTATTAGGGATCTTTCTCTAAGTGGATTAGAGCAATCTCTTGTTTAACTTCTCTCTCTCTTTCTCCTGCCCTACACATGGATCATACACCAAAAGCACCCTTTCTGTTCCTCCCATATGTGGATCACACAACAAAATCTTCTGCCCTATGGTCCATCAGATTTCAGTCAGGGCTGAGATTTCTTCCCCTAAAATTCTCCACTGTCTTCCTCTACCAACATAATCTGTGACTGTGCAGGAGCAGGCAATTGCCAAGAGCCATTCCCATTACCAACTCCTCCATATAAAGTCTCAGGATTTAACAACTTCCTACAACACTTAGCTCTTTTCCTGGCAGAACTACATAAATTAACCATGTATATCATGCATGTCTGTGCTGCCTCCACATGATGCCACTTTCACTTTGCATTACCAAATACTTTCCTTTAACATGTCTCAAAAGCAAAGTTCTCTGTACACCTAAACGTTAACCTTTGGAAGCACAAATTTTCAAATTCAGCTGTTTTATGTAAGGTCTACAACATGACTCTGTCCGAACAAATTTCATGTATCGAATGTCTGATTCTTCCTTCCGCCCTACCCTAAAGACACTTTCTACATTTACTGACAATCCAGCAGGTCTGCCACCATTACCCAAAGCACATTTTCCATGAAGGCAATTGCATATGTATATGCTGTTCTTGCTGCCAGGATTATGATACAGAGAATAGGCTTAAAAGAGGAGTAGCTGTTAACGTTGTCAATTCTTCACATCATGTAAAACAGTTGTATTTCATAAAAACAGCTGCCAAACTACTTTTCATGATTCTTTGCTACACAATATATACAGTTTCTTTACTATGCAATACTTTTGATTTCTTGCACGCAGACCTGAAATTAGTTCAGAGGTCTCTGCTAGGTATGCAACCAAGATAGTGGTCTAACCATGGAGCTGTGCATTCAAAAGTTATTTTTGTGAAATTGGAGCATGCGGGAAAGATTTACTAGAAAGGTGTTTCTGGAAATTTCACTTGTTTACTAGAAGGAAATTATGGAGTCAACTTAAAATTAGTTGATAAACCTGATGCTCTACTTTTTTTGTGCTGTACTGGATACCAACGGGCATGTCAGGCCTTATGGAAGGATTATGTGGTGCGCGTGAACCTGTACATAACTGATTCTATATTTCTTTGATTGCCTGTTTTCTTTGGTGGAAAACATTTTGTACTTATTCACCACTTTAAAATTAAAGGTGACTATTTCTCCACTGTGAAAACCACATGAGGGCATTGATTACATCTGGACAGGAGTGGGAAGGAGCTATCAGTTGAAACAAAATGACGGAGTGCATTCTTATGGAAATACATTCCAAAAGTAAAGATGTAATACATACATCAGTACCAGCCCTTGTCAGACTATACCTTGCTTACTCAATGCTTTTCTAGAGACCTAATAAGGAAATGGGTACAAGGGTTCTAGAAGAAATCTAGAAGAAAGCTACCAGAAAGATATGTGGGGTGGAGGGAGAGGGTATGACCAGATGCTGTATGAGCAAAAACTCTTCTTACTGGTGACTAGAAGAGACAAGGAGGGGGTATAATACTGATTTGTGATGTCTATGTTCATGCATCAAATACAAATTACAGTGAATTCCTTATAACTGAACATAAAACAGCAAATGTTTAAAGTACCAAAAATGCTTAACATCATAAAATAATTCATCAAATGGCCATTGATGGCCAGCAATCAGGAAGTACCGCAATACATAAAGTAACCAAAGGAAACCTTTTTTTAAATCTGCCCTATTCCCCACTGTAGTGCAATCTCAGAGTCGGTATATATAGTTAAGGGGGTATGGGGGTCACAGTCTCCCACCTTGGGGATTACGTTTGTGATGCTGGCCAACTATGGCCATTCAATGAATTATTTTATGATGTTAATCTTTTTCGGTAGTTTAAAGTTTCTCTGATTTATGTTCAATTATAAGGCATCTGCTGTAATTCGTATTCAATGCTTGAACATAGACCTGATTTGTGACATCACGTCGTGAAAATAAATGGGTCCACCTGAACAGGAAGAACACTGAAGAAAGGGTGAAGATTGTTAGGAATAACTATTGCCTTGATTTCTGTAGTTTATTTAGTGTGTGTGTGTGTGTGTGTGTGTGTGTGTGTGTGTGTGTGTGTGTGTGTGTGTGTGTGTGTGTGTGTCTGTGGCTGTGTCTTGTGTCTGTGTCTGTAGATATGGTTGTAGACTCCTGGAATGGACTAGCAGAATGGGTGATAGAAGAGGAATCCACAGAGAGACACCCAAAATGTCATGGGACAGATGGAAAAGGGCAAGGGGGAGGTAAGAATAAATTAAGGACAGGCTAAAGAACCCTGTTGTCTCCTCCTCGCCATCAAGCAAATAAAGTATAATGTAATGGAAATCTGTATGTGTTGGGAGCCAGACCAGTCAAAGCAGATAAACACAATAATTTAACCTGCAACATGTGGTCAGGATAAACAGTAAAGAAAATAAGGTTAGCAGTGCAGCATTCATGATTTAAATGCTCTGCAAAGTGGCCATTGATATTCAAAAAGGGTACATTCTGAGGCAGGTAAGTGCTGGCAGCTATCTAGCAGGCTAGAACTATTTGCCAGCCTGTGTTAGTACATATTTACAACAGTGTGCTGCTGACATTTAATTACACTGAATGGAGTTAATTTATATGAAACTACTGAACATTTTCCATCGTTACTTATATTGTGGGAAGCCATTCAACTGTGTAATAACAAAGACTGACCAAATGGCTGATATAATTTTTGAAACAAAAATTAAAACTATTATTTATAAAAGAAGTACTGAACTAAATATTTATCCATACAGACATTTTTGCTAGACTTTTGTTTCCTGGAGTGCTGTAACTTTCAAAACACCAACAGTAACTTAAAACATTACTGACATTTTTATGTCTGCTTCTGATGGATAAGGGTTAAAGTTAATTTCATCTGGTAATGAACTCATCAAAATGTATACATTTGTTATCATGAAAAATAGTGTTCTCTGCTGTTCCTATTTGTGTCACACTGCTGTAAATTGCTTTTGCAATAAATATGTGGGCAGGAAGCCAATAAACCTTCAGCAATTTGCAAAATAAAATATTTGGGTAATTACTAGCTAATTGCAAATATAATGCAACTCTGGGACCAATCCAAACGATATGTAGGTGCTAGGTTGTTTATGCAAATCAATCAAATGAGAAGGAACGGAATAATAAAAACAAAAGTATATCATCCCTTTGTGTAGCCTTTTAAATAAGACAAATAAAGAAAATGCAGTGAGATCATCATGACTCGTAAACTTTAAGGGTAAGTCATACATCTATTTATGTAGTACACAGATGATGCCAAACATCCATTTGGTGACCTCCATTCATTCTACAGATTTTATAATTATATTTCTTTGGTTAGTCATGTGATGCTGATGTAATTTTCATATATTTCTGTCTTTATGCACAGAACTGTATCAGCGATCTGTTTTATTTATATTAGAGTTGTCTTTTTCTGTAATAATTACCAAATGTCAAAACAACAATAAATAAAAAAAAAAAAAAAAAAAAAAGGGGAAAAGGCTTTCCTATATTTGTGTCTCTAACAGTCAAGAGAAATACCGGAACAGATGTGTACTGCCACGTCTGTCTCTGCAAAAAAAAAAATGCATTTTGTAAATGTCCTTAAGCATCACTTCTGGAATCCATTAAAACAACCTGGACTTGTATACTTTTTTCCCATATATGCTTATACAGATGTCAAATGCTGTCATGTAAATTGAAAATTGGCTTAACTTCCTTCATTTAAATGAACATCAGTGTTTTAAAATATTATCATCTTCTTCTATTTATACATAGTCAAACTCAAAGCATGTTACAAAAATGCTTACAACCCATGAAGATGAGAAGTGACTCAGTGATTCACCATTTCAAATCAGGCAGAGATACAGATATGGAAGAGTCATGTATCATTAAATGAACGTCAATACTCTAGAATATTAAAGGACAAACTACACTCAAGTACCCTATTAACTGAACAGGTGGTGGGTTCTAAGCCAAGAGATGCAGCTTGTTTTGCAAAGCACCTCTACAGAACTCAATAATAGTCATAATATAGAGGATTGTGACCCGATCCATCCACCCACAACCCCTTTTTCAGGGTGCCACTTCTTCAGTGGCAATAATCTATAGCCAAGGTTTACACCGCCGGGTGGCTAGCCCTGCCATGGTAGTTCTTCCACACCACACACACTCATACACTCTCATATCTATGGCCAATTTAGAGTGTCCAGTCCACTTATTGAATGTCTTTGGAATGTGGGAGGAAACTAGAGTACCCAGAGGAAGCCCATGTGAGCACAGGGAAAACATGCAGACTCCACACAGAAAGCACCCCAGCTGAGAATCAAAATGGTCTCCAATCATAACCAACTTGTTATGTGTTTGGAACTTGGATGTTAAGACATTCTTCTTGACATCAGAGTAAAGTGAAGCATACAAGGTAAATCGTAACAGCGATATCAAGATCATATAATAGATTAGTCATGATGAAAGAAGTCAATTATAATAATTTTTAGTACATAGAGAGGTACCTTCCCAGGTTTATTTTTAGTTACATAAATAAAAAAGAAAGTGTGGGAGCACAAATTGCTTTACAGTTTTGAAACCTGTTGCACCCTTTGAGATGCTACACATTCAAACACTTGACATTATTTGTGTGTGTGTGTGTTGCAATCAAGTCATGTGCTGCAGCAATGCAGAACTGGATTATTTTCAGACAATTTCAGTGTGTGCTCAGGGTGGTCCGTGTACTACAAGACTTTTTTTTGCCCCTTTATATTAAAGGAATTCCTTAAATTATCAGTGACTGTACCTCAAAAAGCCATATATCTCATGAAAAAAATAGAGAGAGAGGTTTGAAGTCTGTCTGAACTCCATTCCTAGGAGGAGAAGTCGGTAGAGGGGGTAATGAGTACTGCAGATCCTTTCAACGGGTAGTAGAACCAAAGAATCCAGATTTTTGAAAGTTAGAAAAGAACTATAAGGATCTTAACATCATCTTCTGTATAGATTGTAACTTGTATAGTTTTTATGCATATGAACTGGGTAATGTACATCAGAGTCTTCTTGTTAAAGCTAAGTGTAATCTATTTTGCAGAAACTGTTATGTAACAAAACTAACATGCCACAGAGAAAGTGTTCTTAGTATGATAATGCAGATGGATAAAAGCTGGGAGTCAGGACTCAGTACTAAGAATGTTCTTAAAAGGGCACAAGCCTGCGTTCCCTGACACTATATACAAAAAAACTGATGTGGCACTTTACCCCTGCTGTCTGGATCCCAATGAAGATACAGACTAGGCCACACAACTTCATACCAGATCCATGTTGTATTTATACTCTGGCTATGACGGAGTTCCTTTTCACATTTCTATGTAAACAGTGGCAGTATAGCCACCCATGCAGATGTTTTCCTTGTGAATTTCCCAATATGAAATCTGATACATTCCAGAACGAGGAATAAAGTCAATATCTACCAGAAATATGTACTGCTGCACTCATTAGTTTTCATGACTACAAATAGATTTATAAATATCAGTAAAGTGTCTGAGACTTCATCTAAAACATACTCCCTCTTACATTCATCCATGTTTAAAATCTTCCTTCTTAAAGCTAGAAGAATAAAGAAAAAAACATGAGCAGTTAAGACAGCTTTCTTATTATGTACAACCTCAACATAGCTGCAATTACTGAATCGTTGCTGAAGGAAGATACCTGTGACCTCGGCTGTTGCTTTACAGGCTGCTCTTGCTTGTTCAGTAGCAGACCTGGAATTAGACCAAGAGAAGAAACAATGCTCCTTTAAATATCTCCATCAACCTTTCTCTCTCTAGGGAAACTGTCTGCCCTGATGCAACTAATTTATTTCTCACTCAAACTCTACCTTGCAGTAACATACGTACCTCACCACTAATAAAAACAATGTCCATAGCCTTATACGAAAAAAATATTATAGCTCTCATTTTTGGTTCCGCCTCCATTATAGTTTCAGGAGACTGGGTGTCAGAATAATGCTACCTTCTTCAATCTGTACTCTACAATAATATAAAATGGTCCCCTGTACTGCCATGAGTTCCTTAAACAATACTTTGTCTTACCATAGAATACTTCTGTTACCCTTTTCATTCCCATGTGCCTTCCACTACCCTTTACCAGAATCCATCTAAACCTACTGAATTCATTCCCTTCTTCTGTTTTTGTTATTGAAGAAAAAAAAAATAGAAAAAAATCCTAGATTCAGTCCCTCATAATATTCCTGCTGTTAGTGACCACACACATTATTTGTTCCTTACTTTGCTAAGAAATCAATTCACCCCTTCACTATGTATTCAACTTGTATTTAAAACAAAATAATTCCCCCTTCTGAAAAACTGCAATAATAAAGATGTTCAGCAAACAGTTCTCTGTTGCAATAGCCTGTATGGGACCTACACCTTGTGACTGGCCATGTTTTCGAAGTTTAATGTCACTTTCCATGCACACCGGTTGTCAGAGTAGCTCAAGGCAAGCTCCATATAAAGACAACCAATGTACAGAGTACCTTTTTTCAGCCAATGAAGAGTGATCCTTCATCAGTCCCCATGGAACTTTCAGTTATCAAGCAATCCTTTAATATGTAGATAAGTTTCCTTTTGGGGAAAACCTTCCACTATACATATATTTTTCTGATGAAAACTTGTGTTTTTCTAACTGAAATATTATGTTTTTTCTAGGAAACATCTTTTTAGGACTGTTACTGCATTTCTGTAGGAGTTTGTGTGTAAATGTTTATGTGTTTTATATGAAAAGTTCTACTTTATGAATGAAATTTTAGTTATGTCTTGTATAATTATGTACTTGAGGCAGGTTACTGTGCCTCTGGGGGACTGTCCAGGGGTTTTCTTACCCAAGTATGACTTGTGCTCTGCCTTACCTGTTACAAACTCTTCCAGGCTCCTTTACTTATCTTTGAGGTCTCATTCTCTATTTACCAATGTAGCAACCACCTGTCTATGCAGTTTTACCTTCCCCTGTCCAGAAGAAGAAGAAAGTTCTCTGGGAGTTCTTGGGGGTCAGACCAGCTCCTGATTTGTTGCACCTGCAGGTGGTGACACTGCTATAGCCAATTGTAGTGCCTCAGCCCACTCATCTTTTTCCCTGATTCCCTTGGTGTTGTAAATGCAGACACCAAAGACCAGGGGATAGCCACATTTCTCTGTAGTTGTAGGTATGCCCTTGATGGTCAAGGAAGAACTACTCGTGTCAATCTAACAAGAAGGAGCAGGTGAAGATTATTCATTCAGCTGTGTTAGGGAACCTGAATCTGGCAGTAGTATGTCTGTCATTTCCCAGAGAGCTTCCCGGGAAAAGTGAACACAGTGAGAAAACCTACCCATCTCCTGTTTTTATTTCTGTGGACAGGGAAAATTTACTGGGATTTGCTAACGAACTCATTAGTGCTTTTCCGTGCATTCTTGTTCTTCAAGCAAGAAAAGAAAAATAGGCCCTTCTAATTCTGACTTGGATCTTCAGTCGGAAAAACAATCATTATCAGGGGTATGGTTGTACTTTGGGAATTTCTTATCAATATGAACATTGAGGAAATTATGGTCTCAGACTTCCCTTTTGAAGATTTACATTTTTATGACACTTTATTTGAGATGAAAGATGTTTTTCTGTGGGAGTAGAATGAAATGTATTATGATTTGTTACAGCTGGATATACCTAAATCTGTGCTGGCTACTTTAGAAAATGTTTATCTCACTCCATCTAGCTTACCTGACAGTCAACCTCCTGCCCTTAGGAAGTCTGACAACTTACACAATGGAACTTGGAAATATATGTGCGTGTGTGTGTGTGTGTGTGTGTGTGTGTGTGTGTGTGTGTGTGTGTGTGTGTGTGTGTGTGTGTGTGTGTGTGTGTATATATATATATATATATATATATATATATATATATATATACATACACATATATATATATATATATATATATATATATATATATATATATACATACATATATATATATATATATATATATATTTTTTTTTTTTTTTTTTTTCATTCTAAAGTAGACCCAGCACTGATTCCTTTATCTAAATCTGCTTCTGCTAAACAGATTACTGCCGCTAACCCCTTTCCCTCTCGATATGAATGGGAAAGTATTAGATAACTTGGGGAAGAAAATGTATTCCTCTATTATTTTAGGATTTAAAACAGGCAAGCATGTTTTCTTTTTAATCTTTTCAGAATATACAGAAGCTGATGGGTAAACTTCCTTCTTCTGAGGTAAAAGTACTTTGAATGTTTCTGTTACATTTGCTTCTCATATTACTAAGCATATTTAAAGTGTACTTGCTTCTAGGTCAGTATTGAGAAGATTAGCTTGACTTTGTTAAGACTTAAATTTTAAATTCTACCTTAGATAAGGAAGTTTTGTTTTTTCCCGTCTGCAGCTGAGGTGCTAAAGAAGTGTGATGAAAGGGAAAAGCTGATTCAAGGAATAATACAAAGTTTCTAACCCTCTTTTTTTAGAGAAAATAAGAATTTTCCTTCCTCGTCAACTCCCATTTTCAATAAGCAAGTCAAGCAGCAAGGAGCCATCAAATAAGCTTTTAAACAACAAAGAGAATTTAAAAAGAAAGGAAACACATCAAAAACTGAAGGACAGTACTCCCAGTCAGCATAGGCTCATAGGATCATAGAAAGTTACTAGGCTATTGGCCCTGAGGCCCTTACAAGCCTAGCCAAGAATTTAGCCCATGTTCCAACAAGTCAGCACCAGATGCCCCTGTCCAGCAGGGACATAGGTGGCATGACTATTTGCCTTCTCAGCCCCTTCCCCCTTCACAGCTTGGTAACCTGTTCACCTCTCTGAGGCTTTGTTTTCCTTTGTGACACTAGAATGTTACAGACAGATGTGTTTTAAATTTAATTCGGCAGCAGTACATATGGCAATAAGAAATCCTCCTTCCTTTCCAGATACCGATCAACATGGAATTATCATCTACACCCTTTGTCCTTTCAAATCTCAGTCTTGGGATTTGTAAAGAGGGATTTTCTATGGTAGTTGGGTAAAATCGTATGCAATCCTGATCTCCCTTTCTCCCGACTGACTCTCCACTACACTTTGTGACTGCAGATGCAGCAGACCTGGCACGGGGAGCGGTTTCAAAAGGGTAAAAGTGCAAGCTCTGTGGAATCCTCAAAACACACAGATGCATATAACTAGAGATATGCTGTCAGTAATCGGTGGTTTGAAAGCCTTAAACCATCTCTCGTCTCCTGAACATATGCAAGTTTACACAAATAGCACTACAGTGATGTAGTGCATAAACAAACAAGGGGGTACTAGGTTGTGCCTTCTTTGCAGACTTGCTATGATACCTTGGGATATAGGCAACATAGCTCAGTTTGACTCTTCAGGCTTCATACATTCTGTCAGAACAAATATTTATTACAAACAAGCTCAGCACCAGGACAGACCCCATTAAATGGAAACATTTCCCTGGGGTCTTCCAAGATCTGGTCTGAGTGTGGGGAGCACCTCAATTTGATCTGTCTGCCTCCTTTAAGAAAAGACAACTAAAGACATTCTGCTCCCAGGCTTCTTCCAAAGAGGACTGGAAGACAGATGCTTTCTCATTCCCATGGAAAAGAACATTCTTTTATGCCTTTTCTCACTTTCCACTGAAATCCAGAGTACTTTTGAAGATCCAGAAGGACTCTTCAGAAATTTTGTTGATGACTTTCTTTTGGCCCAGGCAACAGTGGAGCATCCTCTGTTCTTTTCTATCTAACCAAGGGCAATTACTACAGGCTTTCCCACAGTCTAGATTTACACACACAAAACAGGGGTTGCATGATGCGCTCCAACCAGAAAACTCTTCAACTAACTGCCTTGATGATTTTGATACCTTTTAGGTATACTTTTCTGATAATATGCAAAGATACTAAAGGAGATGAAAAAAAGTGCTACTACGAAATCGTATATGTGCAAGTGAAAATGATTTTCTAGTTAGTAGCAGTACAGGAACCAGGACCCTCTTCAGGCTTGCCTGAATTTCTGTCCTCTGACTTATCAAATTCCTCTATCAAGGTGCATTTGTCAGTCATGTATGCTCGTCTGCTGCTTGAGCCTCCTTTTTATAGCCATACTCGTTAAACAGGGGTATTTCTTATCCATAGGTTCATAGGTGTGTACTAGGCTAATGGCCCTGGAGCCTTTACAAGCCTAGCCTATAGAATTGGCCTGGCATCATGCCACCCAACATTAGTTCCCAGTGCCTCTATCAAGTAGAGCCACTGGGATGATCCCGGGGTGAACTTTCTATTTCCCATCCACTCATCAAGATTTCTCTTGAAGAGGGCCAGTAAGGTGCTCTGCTTGACATGTATGGGAAATCTGTTCCAGAGCATGGGCAGTCTCTGGGTTATGAACATGTCCCTCCAGCATTTTCTGTTGATTGTGGTAATGAGGTTGAGGTCTCTGGAGCATGGGGTGCGGCGGGATTGAGACTTCTTTAGATATAGCATTTCTAACAGACTTGGGTCAGACATGGCTTTGCAAGTCAAGCAGAGATCGCCTCTTAGTAGACGATATGAGATGGAGAATAGCTGTAGTTTTTTTAGTCTGTCCATGTACAACATATGTTTAAGGCCTAGGATCCTCTTTGTGAGGTATATTTGTGGCCTTTCCAGCTGTTGCATGAGTCTAGTGAGGTACATGCCAAATGGGGCATTATACTCGATAATTGGCCTAATGAGGGAAGAGTAGAGAGAGATGATGACCACTTTCTTCCTGGATGCAAAACCCTTGCTAATGAGATGTGCCACATAGAAGGACTTTCTGACCACAGTGCAATGTGGTGGTCGAAGGAGAGGTTGCTGTCAAGTTATCCACACCCCCACCAGGGGCAGCAATATCCTAAACCTGGTTATTACCAACATGGGCAACCGGTGCTCCACATCAGAGGTCAATTCCTCATTGGTCAGATCCGACCATAAGCTAATCACCCTAGACATCCACATCCCTCCCCCACCCCCATTAGGGAAACCACAGTAAAAAATTTCTCCAAAGCCAACTTCACGCTTCTTAAGACAGAAGTGGCAAACTTCACGACACCCATGCTGATGGACAACAGAGGTATGACTGCTGAATCCTACACAAATGCACTTTATAAGCACTTACATGAGTGCATGGATCATGCAATCCCTAACAGAACCAAGATGCTATCCTCCAAAAAAAGGAAGCCAAACTGGTGGTCCCCTGCCATAAACAAACTCTATAACAGAAGAAAGAAACTGTTGCAAAAAAGAGTAAAATCCCATGATTGGAGAAACTCCCTGGTCAGCTTCAGCAAGAAGCTGAGATCCCTCATAAAATCCTCCAAAGCTAGTTATGAAAACAAAATCACCACTGACTCTAAAGACAACCACAAAGCATTCTATAGCTATGTCAAGAATCTCAATGGCAACACTCAGATCTGCTCTGAGTTACAGCACAATGGCACTAAATATACAGAACCAATGGATATTGCCAACATCCTGGCAGATAGGTTCAGTGCTAACTTTACCCCTCTCTCATCCCCTAAAGGCCCCATCTCTATACCAGAAGAATGCAATGTTCCTGTAATCACGGCTGCACAGGTAAAAAACACACTATCCAAAGCCAAGAACACAGCATCCATGGGACCTGACGACATCCCAGGCTGCGTTCTACATGAACTACAGAACGAACTGGCACCCCACCTAAGTACCATGTTCAATCATAGCCTCACCTCAGGCTATGTGCCCACTGAATGGCGCACAGTGACAGTTATCCCACTTCACAAAGTGGGAGCCACCACAGACCCCGGAAAGTACCGCCCCATTAGCCTAATGAGCCTGGTCTGCAAGGCTATGGAGCATATCATCATGGAACTTATAAACAATGACATTGGTAATCTCCAAACTCGGGACCCCACCCAGTTTGGGTTTGTAAAAGGCAGATCATGTCTCCTAAACCTGATAGACTTCTGTGAAGCAGTCACCAAAGCTGTAGATGAGAGTAAGATGGTTCACACAGCCTATCTAGATCTCGCCAAGGCTTTTGACACCTTCCCCCACTCAGGAATTATAGATAAACTCACTAAACTAGGTATAAATCCCCATGTCACAAGATGGGTTGCCAACTAGCTCACTGACAGAACCCACACTGTGAAAGTAGCAGACTCCAAATCCAGCTTCAGACCAGTGACAAGTGGAGTACCACAGGGTTCAGTCCTGGATCCTCTCCTGTTTGGTATGTACTTCTCTGAAGTACAGGCCAACACAGAAGGTCTTTGGCTAATGAAGTTCGCAGATGACTGCAAACTAGGAGCCATAATCAAAACTCCAAAAGATGTGGACATCCTACAAAAGGACCTTGCTGAGACAGATGCCTGGTGTCAAAGCAATGGCCTCAAGCTCAATGCCAAAAAGTGCATTGTCATTCCTTTTGGTAAAAACTCAGTACCCATAAACTACCACATAGGTGGTAGTCTACTTCACACCGAAAGTGTGATAAGAGACCTTGGGACACAGGTGGACAGTAGTCTCTCCTTTGATAATCACATTGCCACAGTAGTCAGGAAATCCTTCTATGTGGCACACCTCATCACAAAAGGTTTCTCATCCAGGAAAAAAGAGGTCATTGTTCCCCTCTACTCATCACTCATTAGACCCATTATAGAGTACAATGCCCCTTTTGGTATGTACCTCACAAGACATCTACAACAACTGGAAAGGCCACAGAAATACCTCACAAAGAGGATTACCGGCCTCAAACAGATGCCCTATGTAGACCGTCTCAAAAAACTGCAGCTTTACTCCATTGCATATCGCCTACTCTGAGGCGATCTCTGCTTAACACACAAAGCTGTCAAACCCAGAGCTTTTAGACATGCTCCACTTAAAGAAATCCCAATCCCTATGAGCTACACGCTTTAGGGACCTAAACCTCATCACCACAATAAACAGAACATGCTGGAGGGATAGATTCCTATCCCAGAGACTTCCCATATTCTGTAACAAACTACCTATCTATATCAAACAAAGCTCCTCATTAGCACTGTTCAAGAAAAATCTTGATGATTGGATGGGAGATAGGAAATTCACCCTGGGGATCACTTCTGTGGCTCTGCTCAACAGTGGCACAGGAAAATTATTTTCTTGGGTGGCGAAAGCCAGGGTACCTTTGGCTAGGCTTATATAGGCCCTAGGGCCAATAGCCTAGTACCTACCTATGAACCTGTTTCCCCAGATCTCTTATAATACCTTCAGTGTTCAATGGGCTCCCATCAATGTGGTAATTAGTGGGAACTGAGTTTTTCCCAAAGGGGATGATGACACATTTTTTGGCATTAAGCTTAAGGTCATGGTTTCGACACCAGTCATTGCTCTCAATGAGGCCTTTCTGTAGGATGTCTACATCACTTGGGGAGTTTATAATGGCTCCCAGCTTGCAGTCGTCTGTGAACTTGATCAGCCAGAGTCCCTCTGTGTTGGCCTGGACTACTGAGAAGTAGATGCCAAACAGGAGATGACCCAGGACAGATCCCTGTGGGACTCCACTCATGACTGGTCGGCAGTCTGACTTGCAGTCCGCTACTTTCACACTGTGGGTTCTATCTGTGAGCCAGTCTGCAACCCACCTAGTGACATAGGGGTTGATGCCTAGTTTGGTGAGTTTATCAATAATTCCTGAGTAGTGAATGGTATAAAAGGCCTTGGCCAGATCAAGGTATGCTTTTTGAACTGCCTTGCCCTCATCCACAGCTCTAGTGACTGACTGAAAGAAGTCAACCAGGTTAAGCAGGCATGATCTACTGATCTATGTTTCACAAAACCAAATTGCGTGGGATCTAGAGTTTGGAGATTCCCTATACCCTTGTTAATTAGATCCATGATGATGTGCTCCATACCCTTACATATCAGACTCATCAGGCTAATGGGGCGATAATTCCCAGGGTCTGTAGTTGCTGCCCCTTTATGGAGAGAGATGACTGTTGCAGTGCGCCATTTGGTAGGGACAAAGCCTGAGGTGAGGCTGTGACTGAACAGGGCACACAGATGTGGTACCAGTTCACTTTGTAGTTTATGTAGAACACATCCAGGGATATTGTTGGGTCCCATGGAAGCTGTATTCTTGGTCTTGGACAATGCAGTTTTAACCTGTGCAGTAATGCTGGGTGCCTGGCATTCCTCTGGTACTGTGATTGGTCCTTTGTGGGGGCAAAGTTGGCACTGAACCTGTCAGCCAGTATGTTGGCAATATCTGTTGGTTGAGTATAGGAGGTACCATTGTGCAGTAACTCAGTGCAAACCTGGGTGTTGCCATGGAGATTTTTAATTAACTATAGAAGGCTTTGTGGTCGTTTTTAGTGTCTGCCGCAATTCTGCCTTCATTGCTGGCTTCATAGGTTTTGATGAGGGATCTCAACTTTTTGTTTAGTTTTTCCAGTCTTAGGACTTCACCTTTTTCTGCAACAGTTTCTTCCTTCTGTTGTAGAATTTATTAATGGCAGGGAACCACCAGATTGGCTTTCTTTTTTGGAGGAGAGCATGTCGGTTCTGTTGGGTATGGCTAGTTCCATGCATTTATGTACATGTTCGTACAGTGCATTGGTGTATGATTCAGCAGTCATGTATCTATTTTCCATTGACATGGGTGCCGTGAAGTTACCCACCTCTGTTTTTAGGAGCCCAAAGTCAGCTTTGGAGAAGTTTTTCATGGTAGTTACCTTTGCAGGGGGGTGTGGGTGAGATGCGGAATTCCATGGTGATAAGCTTGTGGTCAGATCTAACCAGGGAGGAATTGACTATTGGTGTTGAGCAACTGTTGCCCATGTTAGTAGTAACCAGATCAAGGATGTTGCTTCTTCTAGTGGGTGTAAGAATGAGCTGGTCCAGGGCATTGGAATTGATGAATTCCAGGAAGCATTGGGCCAGTGTATTGGTGCATGAGTAGTTTTCCCAATTGATGGAAGGGTAGTTGAAGCCACCTAGTATGAGAGTGCTGGGTTGGACCCTAATAGTTTCCAGGGTGATTAGGAATGCGGACTGAGCATCTTGGGACATGGTTGGGGACCTATAGCAGGCTACGACCTGAATTGCCATCTTACCCAATGTTAGTTGTACCTGAAGTATTTCAGATGTTTTATGCTGGGCTACTAGTCTGGAGGTGTACATATCTTTTATGAATATGGAAACACCACCACCTTTGGAGCTTTGGTCCATGTCCTGGGGCCGAAAGATGTGGAACAAAATATAGCCTGGTATCGCAGGGCTACTTTCTGATGCTTTAAACCAGGTCTCCGTTACAGCACAAATGTCAATGTTCTCCATTTTGAGGAGAGCTTCGAGCAAGTGCATCTTGAGATATAGACTTCTAGCATTGAGCAGCATGACCCACAGACTGCATTTATTTATAGCTGTTACGGTGGTAATTTGGTCATTGGAACATCGCCTAAAAAAGGCACTACAGGGGTGACAAGAGCCTTCTAGGAAACAGATGATTCCTCCTTGGGATCTGAACACTGCAGTTGAAAAGCCTAATTTCTCTTCATTTGAATCAGCTCATCTAGCTGACCTGAGGTTCTTAACACGGAACACTGTTTTACTCATTGCTCTGACATCTGCTAGGAGAGTATCCTAGTCACATGCACTGATGGTGAATCAGCTCTAGCTCATTTCTCATAAGGACAGAGTTTCTTTAAGAAATAATCCTCCTTTTATGCCTAACATGTTTTTTTTGAGTTTATTTTAAGCCAGACTATTCATCTTCCTCTCTTCTCTTTTGAAACCAAGAATAAGGGGAAAAAATACTATGTACACTCTTGAAGTCCAAAGGAAACTCATAAACTACTTAGGCAAAACTCAAACATTCAGGAAAGCTGATCAACTGTTTGTCTCATACAAAGGTAAGATGAAGGGACAACCACAGTCAAAGCAGATTATTTCCAAATAGTTGACTCATGCTATCACTTTTTGCTCTATTCACCATAATAAGCAACTTCCAAGTGGGGTTAGGACCCATTCCACAAGGGCTTTGGTGGCCTTCTAGAAAAGGGTCAGCTCTAGATCTACTCTAGATGCAAGAGTGTGTTCCTCTGTACATACTTTTACAAAGCACTACAAACTAGATTCTTTTCAAGGTCCAGAACAGGCTTTGCTAGGACCATTCTCCCAGAGTTCTTGGAGTCTTAGTTTATTGGCCTCTTCCCTTTTTAATTTTCTAAGCTATGGAAATCTACCCATATAGCATGAGTTACTTACTGCAACAGTAGTCTAAATGTTGAGCATAGTACCACTGTTGTATAATTAAACATGCCGTAACAGTAGATGCTCTAATAAATCACTGTTGCAGTAGCCTCCACCCCCACCCCCACACACCATTATTGTGGCTGTTTTACTTTTGTATCGCCTGTGTGTGGATGTATATACCCTTTTGTATATAGCTTACTGTTGGGTTTGTTTTCTGGCATTGTTCTTTTCAAGGCTTTTGTCTCCCTTGTGCTCCAAATGTCTTTATATGGAGCTTTCCCTGAGCTAGTGACAGTTGGAGCATGTGGTAGGTATCCTTAAGTCATAAACCCTAACCCCTTTGAAAAGCTGAGTGGTGACAAGGAGTAGGACCTATATAGCTTAAGCTACTGCAACAGTGATCTATTAGAACACCTACTGTTATAGTAAGTTTAGGAAAATTGAAAGAGTATCCTACTTACAGAGGTACTGTGACAGCAAACAGGACTCATTCCATTGATACCCTATTTAACATGGATAGAAATCCTAAGAATATATTTGGGGTAGAGCAGTGTCTGTTATCCAGCCTGCACACCAGAGTGTCTGAAGTACCAAGCCAACTAGAATTCCAAAAACTGAAAAATACAAAGAATTGATCTCCATGGTGAGTCTGGCAGCAACCATTCCTTCAGGAGAAATAGCATCCATATTCGGTTTTAAAAAAAAATCTATTTATTTTCTGATGGATGACCATCCTTGTTTTAAAATCTTAAGCCTCCCATACACTTCTCTTCACAAGCCTTGATTGATCAATAAAGTAAGCATATGTACTAGCAAATTGTAATTGAATTTATGTACACGAAAAACAGTTTATAAAAAGAAGGAAAGTCATTGCTTTTGTCCCTGTTAGCACATTTTACAATGTTTACATTAACTGACCTGAGTATGAAAGCTGACCTGTTAATGTTCACCATCTGATCCTTGCTTGCCCTAGAAAATGTTAGAATGCAAATTAAGCTATCAGGGGCAGTAGAGGAATATTTTTGGAATATAATAGCTGCGGTCAAGTGGGAGATGAATAAGAAAGTATTTTGCCTAATGATTATCTGACCTGTCAAGGTCGTCTTTATATGCCTTCTCCAAAAAATGTGTAGGAATTTTTTATTTTGAAGTGCTGAGTAATAATTTTGGTTTGTTACACTAATCTCTTACTAACTAGGGATTTCCATTTTGTTTCTTTTTCTTTATTTTTATAAGCCAAATTTGATTGGAACATTAATTCCCTCAAAGAGGAATGGATCCAATGTAGTGTCTCTGCCTGGAGAATATTTACCCAGATGAAGTAAACATCTAAAGTAAGGACTTCTGAACCACATCAGTGATAGGCAAAAGCAGCCTCTTCTAGAGTAGGAAGCATTGATAAGTCAGCCCGTTATAACCACTGTACTTCAATCTTTATTGGCTGAGGTGGCAAATTCCTCAGTCTACTGTTAGTCTGATCGTCTTGATTACATATCTTGGAGAGGAGGGGATATATGTCCAGCAAACAGAAATTGGAAGGTGATCACTCAGAAAATCATTAAGTGTATATTTTTGAAGACCATACTTGGAGACCAAGGACGTTTTGATATGAGTAGAGTTAGGCAGCTAGAAGGTTTGAGTTCTCTGCTGTGGATCATCTGATATATACAACTGCTGCAAATGTGTTCATGAAATTGGAAAGATGAAATATCTATTTCGCTGAAATGGAAATAAATGTTGAAGGTTTATAGCTTACTGAGTTTGCAAATGATTCCAAGCTTGGGGTTATTATTGACTCCCTTGCAGACACTTGCATTCTTCAGAAAGGTCTATCTCTGACTAACAAATGGTGTCAAAGCCATGGTTTTAAACTCAATGCTAACAGAAATAATTGTACCTTTTGGGAAACCAACCATCCCAGCTAATTACCATGTTGATAATATGACCCAAGTGTCAACCCAGTTATCAGGGATCTGGGTACACACACAGACAGTAGACTTACCTTTGACCACCATGTAGCCACAGTTGTGAGGAAATCCTTTTATGTTGTGCAACTTTATAAGTAAATGCATGGCATCTAGGTCCAAAGATTTCATTTTCCCACTCTACTCTGCCCTTATCAGACCAGTCATAGAGTACAATATTCCCTTTGGTATGTACCCTATCATACATATGCAGCAACTAGAGTGACCTCAAAGGTTCCTTACAAAAAGAATACAAGGTGTAACAAACCTACTTTATGCATAGTGCCTTAAAGCCCTTTCCCTCTAACAGTCTCCTATAGATTGCAGAGGGGTGATCTATGCATGGATTACAAGGCATCAGCAAACCCCACATTTATGAATCTCCTGCGTATTCGTAACTCAAAGAGTACCAGAACTACAGGATCTAGGGACCTAAATTTTGTCTGTGATTTAAACAGAACATGATGAGTGATAGATATGTGTCCCAGAGACTGCCCCTCCTATGGAACAGGCTTCCCATCCATGTGAATCTGCATTCATCTATTACCCAGGTCTTATCTATAAGGTCTTACTACCTTACTATATTATGATTACTTTTCATTGTATGTTACCTTCTCCACTATGTCAGCTGTAATATGTTTAATAAGCATTTGATAATTGCACCTATCCTACTTGTTAAACATACTTGAGTTTCATATTACCAAGCTTAGCCTGTATGCTGTGCATACCAAAATGTCTACTTTGAAGTTAGTTTATCCATGCACTGTTTATACTCTAATTATGTTTCTTGTGGAGCTTTTCTCCCCAGGCCTCTACTAAAAGTGAGTTCTGCTTGGCCCAGTGGACTATCCTGGTAAACAAATGCCAGTAAATAAATAAATAAAAGTGCAAGCTAGAGCAGTGGATGAGGAATAGGAAATTTACACTGAGTCTGACATCCTTGTACTTTATGGACAGAGGTAGCTTATACATGCCTGGCCCTCAATGTCCTGTTTGGGTACAGGACAGGATTATTCTTCTAGGAAAACTTGGCTAGGCTTAGAAGGACCCCAGGTCATAGGCCTAGTAACAATTTATAAGTGTGTATGTAGATGCCAGTGTCTGCTGCTCATGTTTGCTTCTAGTACTGTTTATATCACTGATACGGTTAAGAACTCCGTAGTTTAGAGGCTTGCCATGCTCCTCACGTTAGTATTTGGTAATTGTAATACAGCTTTCCAACTCACACTTCATCCTTTGTTACACCTCATCTTTGAAAAAAGGAAGAGAAGGGATTTCTGGTCTTAAAGCATGAAGTCTATAAATTCTGTAAGAGGGCAGCAAATTGGGAGCTCACTACTTTCTTAAGGTTAGTATTTGATGATTAAAATATAGCTTTCCAGCTCACAGTCACTGAACCTAAAGTTTGGAAACACTTTAATTTTTACAAAGTTGGTATGCTTCATCTATCCATGTGTTGGGTACTAAAACCGGTATAAATATGTTTCAAATGATATTAACTCAGACACAGATTGTTTGGCTTGTTTGGCCAATGTTACATTTATGAGTGTTACTTTATGTAAAATGCCATGTTGTTTAAAGTAAGTGCTATAACTGTTTATACAAGTCAAAGACGTTATGTTTAAGTTGTGATCTTTTTTAGTTATTAGTAGGATTTCACTTAGTTTTAAAGTCAGAATTAATTGTAGGCTTATAATTAGCATTATTTGTAGGCTGGAGATATCATATCTTTTAGGATTTACAGGCAGAATTAGTGTTAGGGTTACATTTTGTGTTATGGTAAGAGTTAGGTTAAGGGTTTTATGTATGTACATATGTGTGTGAATGTGTGCAACCTACCAGATGTTTAAAACTCATTCCTGGGTATCAAGAAACTTCAAAAATTTAAGTGCAATATGGTTCATGTAACAGCAAATTGTGAAGCTTGCTGTTATGCATTAAAGGTGTTTTTACGTAAAGACAAACCCCCTGCATCCCTTCACCCTTGCAGATCACACACACACACACACACACACACACACACACACACACACACACACACACACACACACACACACACACACGCACACACACACACACACACACACACACACACACACACACACACACACACATCTATACAAGATCGATGTATTTCATTCAAGGGAATTCTCTGAGGTACAGAAGTTTCAGAATTAGTGCCTATTTCTTCTGACTACATTTAAAGTTTTCAGATTTCCAAGGATCACTATTACTTCCCTCATGAATATGATGTGAATCTGTGCACCTGTATATAAGAATGTATGAGGCTCGGTTGTATTCTCCTTGAGAATGCTGTTGCTAAAGTCAGATTTCTGTTTGTGTTTATCTCTTCAGTGTAGTGCCCTCATAATTAATTTAAAACATATGGGGTGGGTAAGAAATGTCACAGGCTGAATGAATAGTTTAAGAACTTTATTTAAAAACCATTTAATATGTACATCATTACGGGTTTACAGTACCTAATTATGGAATTGTTACACCATCAGATATAATTTTATAAGTTTGGTATTGCTCTGTTTAGGTAGAATAGAAATAATATTGTGCATTTTAGATTAGCCAAGAGACAATTCTGTTCTCATTAGTATAGTATTAAATGAATACATTAAGATACATAGTTTCAGATGTCAGCATAGTACATAATAATTGTGGAAAAGATTACTGATATTGCAGTTCTTCTTGACAGGGGAGTTTTTTAGTTTGTGATTAGATCCTTGCAGTGTGGAATTGCAGTTAAACTCAGTTAACACAGTAAACCAGTCGAAGGCAAAAATTTAATGTGTACATCAAAGGAGCTGCCATTTGGCATATAGGTGTTTGGTTGCATAAGTAGATAGTATTTTATGAATGATTGTATAGTCAGTTTAGTAAAAGAGTTTCATTTGACAAATGGGAGGATGCTGTGCTCACAAGCTATGACACAGCAACTGACTGTAAAATTGTCAGCAGATGGCACACACATTCAGTGGTACAACTCTTTTTTTTCTTCAGGTGAGGTAAATCCTAGTAGCATGGCACCAAAATTCAAGGACCCAAGCTACAGCCTATTTTCTTCGGACAGAGGCTTAATGCAACAGGATTAACCATTTACATTAATATAAGTATAAAGAAATAATAATAATAAAAATGGGACCAAAGATTCTTCATTTAAGATGTTCAGCTCAAATATCCATTTGACTGTTATTACCATTAGATTGTAATGACATGGTTTAGTTGGATAACAAAAAGAATTATTACAAGTAAACAATCACCAGACCATGAGTTCTTAGTTCCCATGTATCATTCCTATTCATTAGTCAGAAATAGAAGAAGAAATGAACCATCTTAGCAGATTAACTGGTGAAGCCACACATAAGTGAAGATAATGAGTTCTAAACTATAAATTATAGGAATATTTAAGATTTTATGTAGCTATACTAATTGTTTTATGAGAGCCAAGGCCACTACCAAGGATTGCCTCCATTTGTACTCACTTAATTGTGGTAGGCTTGTTAATTATCTGCAGCAAACACAAATCCTGGTTCCACAACAAAAAACGGCCAATGGTACAAGCAGAAATACGTAAAATTCTTTAATTTTAAGTGTACAAAAAATAAAATCCACTTTTCGTCAGGAATAATCTCCCAACTTCCTCAGGAAAACACATGGGCATTATTACATCACATGTCTTATATAATTAATTAACCAAGTCACATGATAAACAACTTAATTAGTCCATAGACTTTAAAGTAATAAAAACATGAAAACTGGACAATAAACAGTAAAAAATAATAAACAATAATAAATCCTGGCTTCATAATTAAAACTGTATTTAAAATATTTTAATGAGTTTTTTTAAAAAGTTTTTTAAAAAACTGTTATTAACACATTCCTAAATGTTAGTGAACCATAAACTAACAATGTATATAATCATAGTTACAACTTACCGACGATTCTATTATGCATACTATAGGAGTTTGTATGAAATGTATAAAACATATATATAAAAATATATATATATATATATATATATATATATATATATATATATATATATATACATATATATCTAAAAGTACACTTAATCAAACCCAATCTATTACAATAATAATAAAAAGTAATATACACTGCATTAGATGAGGCTGCTGATGTTATTAGAACATTTTGTGAACTGTAAAAATAAACCACAACCAATGCAGATAAATCGAAGAACCATAAACTGCAAATGTATTTATATATCTAACCATATACATCAAATGTATTTATATATCTAACCATATACATCAAATGTATGTGGGAGATGTAGTATTTGTAAATATATTAGTGGGAATTTTAGTAAAATTAATGGTATTGATTTTCAAACTAATGGATATTTTAATTGTAAAACTGAAAAAGTTATATATGGACTTAAATGTCCCTGTAACAAATTTTATATTGGAGAAACTAAAAGACAATTCTCATGTAGAATAAAGGAACATATCAGGGACATTAAAAATAATAAACAGACTAGTCCTGTAGCTATACATTTTAATAAGTATCATAAGGGGAGCCCAGATGGGCTAGTAGTAACAGTTTTAGATAGTATTGTGAATAGTAGGTTTATGAATGAAGAACAGATTAAATATGTTTTAAGAAAAAAGGAAGCATTTTTGATTTTAAAATTTAATACAATGAGCCCTATGGGACTTAATCAAGAATGTGTATGGAAAAGTTTTGTGTGAATGTTATACCTTTAAGGTTTTATTGTTTAATGCTTTAATTAATTGTTTAATTGATTAATATGAGCATTGTTAAATATATAAATACATTTGATGTGTATGGTTAGATATACTCTGTTAAAGGCAAGTGGCCGAGGCGCTAGAGAAGTTTCATGTGATTTGGATTTCATTAAATCTTTTTTCCTATATTTCGTGTTGCTGGTCTGCAGTTTGTGGTTCTTCGATTTTGTGAACTGTGTTTAGGTAAATTTGATATCAGTCCCTCACTGACTGTACTCATCCAAGAGCAAAATTGACTGAGACTGGAGCTGACCTATAGAGACCAGCTGTATTCTGACACAGGCTTGGCAATGGGGATGTTCTGCTGCTTGTGTAATTTTTGAATCATTCAGCACAGCATTGCAATAGTGCTGACAGCAAAGTGCTATAAAGCAAATGGCCATACATTACCTCAGTGACTCTCTCATCAGCAGCTGATAACAGGTCAAACATGGACATCTTCATTAGGCTATGTAACAACTTTGGGGCTCCTTTGGCTGAGGATAAAATGGAAGATCCTTCTCAATGCATCATATTTTAGGGCTTGAAATAGATATCTAGCAGTTAGCTGAGGATTAAGGAGCTGTTAATGAGCTGTTTCCTGTGACCCAGTGGTGCAAGTTTTGATTACCCTCAGCACTGATTTCCTAACTCTATGACTCTGAGTAAGTCACTTAAACAGACACTCCTTTTGGGATGAGTCTGATAAAGGTCTATGGAGATCAGTGTTCTACCCCAGAAAACAAATAAGTAAATAAATAACAAGGCAATCATTCAAGCTGCCTGAAGACATGCTCATGCTCAGTCAGACACTGAATTTTTTCTGAGGGGGGGCAAAGGTCAGAATAATTCAAATCATGTTGCTTTTAGGCTCCATAAATTTTGCACATAGAGTGATATAATGAGGCAGAACCTTCACAAGGTTCATGGCCAATTTATTAAGAGGCGGTCAGAAGAAACACCATTGGGTTTGCAGCCTGAAAAGAATAAAGGATTATCTAAAGTTATGGAAGAAAGTTTGGGTCAGTTCACTGAGGTCACATTATGCCAAACAAACTGGATTACTTTAGACTCCATCTTTTACAGATGCACCAGCAGGCAAAAGAATGGGTTGTTATTTTGGAGACAAATGGATCTGAGCTGAAAGGCCATATTCATAGCCTGAGGCAATCAACAGAGACATTACATCATTAGAGATCCTACCCATATGGATGGCAGACATACCTTAAGGATAAAAAAATTAATGTTCTATTCCGACAATCAAGCTGTTATACAAATTCTGCTGAGAAGGTCCTCTAGATCTTAGAGTACAGTCTATATTAAGGCAGTTAGTGTTCTCAGTTTAGGAATCAACCTGACTTTTTCTGCTAAATACCTATCTGATAATAAGAACAACATAGTTGACAGTCTACCCCATCTACAGATTTTCAGGTTTCTAACTTTGGCAAAAGAGGCTCACCACCTTCCTACACCAGCTCCACCACAAATATGAATTTTAGGAGAAGAATGATGCTGATATTTTTAGGTAATTCATTGGCCCCAAACACCAGAAGAGTTTATTCTTCAAGGCAGTCTACTGAGGTCAGACGATGGTCTGTGGACTTCATGATTCACTCCATTTTACATGGGCATGGTTTAAGAGACTCACCAGGTTCCTTGCATATAGAAATGACTCCACTAAGCTGGTTAGTTTGCTGTTTAGATCTGCCCACCTTGACACAACATTAGGTTGTCAGGAGATTAATGAAAGATTGGAGCCACATGAACTCCATTCATAGAGATTCCAGGGAGCCTACAGGGGTCCAGCTGCTACCACTGGTAATAAAGAGAGTAAGGGAATCAGTCAGGGATTTCCATTCTCTAGTACCATGGGTCCATGGGTGACATTGTTTACATGGCTACACAATGGGTCTTTCAGAGTCGATGTATTATTGCAGTCACTCTGTTGGTCAGATGTAATGATAAGAAGCAGGCATGTTTCTGTTTGGGTTAAGAAATCTAAAATGGACCAATTTGGTCAAGGCCAACATTTTTTTTTTTTGCATAGAGTGGAAATTATGGCTTCTTATCCAATGCATTGGGCCTTGTCAATTCAAAACATTTAAGGAGATGTTCACACTCGAGCTGGTATTCTAGTACACAGAAGGTCAGCCTTTGTTACCTTCAGAAGCTAATACCATGATAAGAAAGTCATTAATTAGGCAAGGCATTGCACCTGTAGGCTATACTTCCCGTCCCTTTATAATAAGAAGAATGTCTGATTTGGTGATCTGGCCATAAATGAACATTCAGTAGAATTACTAAAGCGCACAGGTAAATGGAAATCAAATGCCTACTCATGGTATATTAGATGCTATGAAATGTGTACATTCCTTTTAGGTCCATGCCTGCTCATTGTCAAACTTTCACCTACAGAGCAGCCCACATAGCTTCCATAACAGTTAATGGAAAGAACCTTTGTCTCAATACCAGGCTTTGGATAGTTGAGTGATTAGGTCACCCAGGCATATCTTGGCTTTAGCTGTTGACATCATTGGAGAATAGGATCAATCTCAACAGGGTAACCTGAAGCATTAATTATTCAGTTGGAAGGCAATTACCTCATTTATACTCCTAACTGCATCCTTCTCAGTAAAATCTTGGCTGACCTAAGCATGCTGCTCCAGAATTTTCCTCATATTATAATAGTATGGTTCTCCATTTTACCAACACTAACATGTTACAGAGCTTGCAAGCTAGCAGCAATCGAAAATACCCACCAATTTTTAGACTCCAGAATAGTGAAAGCTTCCAAGTATTTGTCTTTTTCTGTGACTGAACACCCTGACCTGGGCAAACCTGATCCAGATTTCTATAGTAGGGACATCATCAATTTGAATGACATGGGGTTGTTTTTGGGTTTTTTTTTTTTATTTATTTTGAATTGCACATGCAGAATACAAAATATTAGATCATTTTTCTTTGTTTATCTAACTGGAAAATACAGTAGCTTCAAGGTTCGGAAAGGGGGGTCAGCATGGGGCATATGCTGGAGGCAAGGGTCATTGTGGCCTCTTTTTTCCTTCTTTCATCCCCCTTTTTCTTTTCTGAATCTGAGATACTTGTATTAAATAAAATGTGGAGAATATGGTCAGGCTAAGTAAGGAGCCATATTGGAGCTGACAAGGCATTGGGTACACCCCTGGTTGTTGGGAGGAGTTGGCTGGAATGCGGTTGTAAGCCAACTGGCACTAATTGAAATCTGTTAATACTGGTATTAAAGTTCTACAGTTCAAAGTTTGATATTTGAATGGTAAATTATTTACAAGCATGTGATTGCCTAACTAATGTATTATTTACTCCAATAAAAGGTCACAATGGCAGATGTGGTAGTCCTGGTCTTTATATGAGAGCTGGGAGGTCTGTTAATGACAATGTGTATGTAAAAAGAGAATCCTGCATCTGCCTTGTTTCCTAGAACTTCCTTTCTTTCTTTTAGATGTTGCTGGTACTATGGCACTGAGTGATCTGCCACTACTGATACTCTCCCTTCTCAGCAATACCACACCATAGTTAGAGCTGCTACACCGCATAATGATTCCCATACAATTCTGCGCAAGGCATGCACATGGGGGTGTCCCATCAGAAGTTCAAGACACTACAGTGTAAGCCCTAAACTCTGTAACAATGAAGTGCAAAGCTTACTAATACACCAAAAAAGTGTTTTCTTTTCTGGAGGTAAGCCCCCTGCATTCTCAGTGTAACCACCTGCACCCCAAAAACCCCAATACTAATGCTAACTCCTAGATGCTATACCTCAGGAAAGAGAGGGAATGCCCTGAGATATGGTAATTTTATACTTGGTATTCATTTGTTTGTGATTCTCATCATTCCTCGAATCACAAACACAGTCTCACGCATACAATAAGAAACCCATCCAGATACAATCTGCGATGGTATGGGGTGGGAATGTACATTGCTTGTGTAAATTAAAGTTAAAGATTACATGAAAAAAGTGCGTTGTATGTGATGAACTGTTGCTGCAACAAAAATAGCAACAGCACTAATTTTAAGACAGGTTACTAAAGAGTACCTCAGCTGCCCACCTGCAAGGATATGCTCACAGAAGCTTTAGTGCACATTGGTTTACAGCAAAAACAGGAAGGGAGAGTTAACATTTCTTAAGCTTCACTTGTCATATTTGAGAAGTCTGTGCCACCCTAATTTTGAAATGTGTCACAATAATGACACAATTGTGTAATAAACTGTAAAGAACGGCAGTGCAGAGGAAGAGGTGGACACATTCTGTTGTTACTAACACCTACAGCAACTTATGTGCGGAGATAACAGACCCAGTAGTTATCATTCCTTTACTGCTTATTCAAGGTTATTCAATGTTTTATTACTCTTAATGACATCTGTTTGCCATTAATCACAGCTAAATGCACTTTTTTTTTATTTCAGCCACATGCACCTGTGTAGACAAATGCATTCTGCACAGTTTGCACCTGTGCAACAAAAATATATGACCAGACACAATCACAGCTGCAGTGCACTCTTCTGTAATACAATTGTCTGATTCTGTGCTGCATTCTACAGGTTGGTACAAATATATCAAGCACAATGGCTGGTGTGCTATGAAATAAAGAAACTGCTTCCTACAGTATAGGAAGATACTCAAGTTCTGATCTGAATGAGAAATACACTGTATTACTTCTTAATGTACATATAAAATGACACAATGGGAATTTTTTACTTCCTATTACTACAACAGTGGTCTGAAAATAATAATAAAGAAAAAAGCACAACCTTCTCATCAAATATTTTAAGCTAGTCTGTCTGTCTTCCTGGCAAATCCTCATTGTTACATAAAAATGCATCTGCAGTCTTTGCATCTGAAGATGATTTATTGTACAAAAATGAAAATGCTGCTCTGGTTTCTGTGCTGACCTCAATGCAGGAAAGGTAAATCAGCAGTATAGAAAAAAATGTTAGTTGGCTCTTTGCTGGAGTCCAGAATACAGATTATATAAGATAATACACTCTAAAGTAATATGCTTCCTTTGCACTTTCCAGCATTGCATTCTCAGCAGAGAAAAGTATTGGATTAATTGATTATGCTACCTCCATTTGTAAGATAACATTATACACTTTTATATGTCACCTTTCTTAACTCCTATACACTAGATGTGCTTAAGCAAACTGTTAGCATTTGACTGAGTTGAAGACAGCACATTTATTGTCCATTTAACTGAGTTTATTATGCATTCATTACATTTTAAGATCTGTGTTATTAAGCTGTAAAGAGCAGAAATGTGCTTATGATTTATGCCAAGTTTGAGGGATAGTGTTAGGCTGCTGAGTAGAGAAATGCCTGAAATAAGGTTTTTCTTTCCTCACACTGTCAATAAATCCCACCCTGTGACATTGGGGGTGTTGGTTATGATAGTTATTTAAATATAGACCTAAATTAAAGATAATTCTAGATCTTCACTTAAACTGCACTCTTGTACATTCAGTTGCCACACTCAAAGTAAATTTAAGCCACAGACTATCCTTAGTCTTGCTACAAACATTAGGGATACAGTTACAGTTTGGGTTAGTTTTACATTTTGGATTAAGGTTAATTTTAAAGCTATACACATAATATTTAATGTGTTTAATGCTACTGGCATTCTAAAGACCAGAACCTTGTAGTTAATGCACATAGATGGAGGAGAAGCTTATTACAGACATACAACATCTACGACCTGTGTATCCAATGGAACACTTCTGTTTGGGTAATGTATTTCCCAGTCTTATCAAAAAGGGGTTTGATGGTCACTAGAGAACTTCATTTCATAATATTCCAAGGTTTCACATTTGAACCATTGAGGTAGCTCAAGGCTAGTACTCAGTGTTCAGATTTAAACTGAACAACTTTGAAGAGCTCTTCTTATAGGATCAAAGGATCTTAGGAAATTACTATGCTATTGGTCCTGAGGCCCTTATAAGCCTAGCCAAGAGTTTAGCCCATGTTTAGACAAATCAGCACCAAAAGCCCCTGTCCAGCAGGGACACAGGTGAAATCCCAGGGGTGTATTTTCTGTTCCCCATCCAGTTATCCAGGTTGCACTTTAAAACGGATAATGAGGTACTCTGCTTGACATTGAGAGGGAGTCTACTCCACAGATGGGGGAGTCTCTGGAATACAAATCTGTCCCTCCAAGAAGTCCTATTGATGTCACAGACCAGGTTGAGGTCACAGGTGTGTGTTACTCGAGTGGAGCTTGACTTGTGGATATGCAGCAGTCCCATCAAGATGGGGTCTGAGATTGCTTTGTAGGCCAGACAGAGGTCACCTCTGAGGAGTCTGTATGAAACTGAGTAGAGGGACAGGGCTTTTAGCCTATCTGTGTAGGGTAGATGTTTGAGACCCTGGATTCTTCTGGTGAGGAACATCTGTGGTCTCTTCAGCTGCTGCATGTGTTTTGTAAGGTACATGCCAAAGGATGCATTGTACTCAGTAATTGGCCTTATAAGGGAAGAATACCGGGATGTTATGAGCTCCTTGTCTCTGGATGAGATACCTTACTTATGAGGTGGGCCATGTAGAAAGCTTTCTGTACAATAGAAGCAACATGGTGGTCAAAAGTTAGGTTGCTGTCAACCTGGGTGCCCAAATCCCCATGACTGATTGCGTGCTTAGGACATTGTTATTGATATGATAATATGTGGGGATGTCACTCTCCCCAAAGGGGATGATGATGCATTTTTTTGGCATTCAGATTGAGGCCATGTTTCTGGCACCAGTCATTTGTCTGGATGAGACCCTCTTGGAGGACATCTACATCACTTAGGGAATTGATGTCCACTCCCAGCTTGCAGTCATCTGCAAACTTGGTAAGCCATAGCCCACTGGTTTTGTTCTGCACCTCAGAGAAGTATATCCTGAATAACAGAAGCCCCAAGACCAATCCCTGGGGTACGCCACTCATTATAGGTCTACTGCTTGAGGTGGCTTCCCCTATTTTGATTAGGTGGGTTCTATCAGAGAGCCAGTCTGCTACCCATCTGATAACATATAGATCGATGCCTAGTTGAGAGAGTTTAACTATTATGCCTGATTGTGGAATAGTGTTGAAGGCTTTGGCCAGGTCAAGGTTGGTGGTGTGCACCATCTTCCCCTCATCTATGGCTTTGGTGACTGTCTCAAAGAAGTCAACCAGATTTAACAGACATACCCTCCCTTGACAAAGCCAAACTGTGTGGGGTGAAGTGTTTGGAGGTTGCCAATGTCCCTTTTAATGAGATCCATGATAATCCATTCCATGGCCTTGCAGATCAGGCAAGTTAGGCTGATAGCTGTATAATTTCCTGGATTGGTGGATACTCCACCTTTGTGTAAAGGGATGACAGTGGCTGTCCTCCACTTGGCTGGGACTAAGCCAGTACTCAGGCTTGGTTGAATAGGGTGCCTAATGGTGCTGCAAGTTCATGCCTGAGTTCATGTAGGATGCAGCCTGGGATGTTATTGGGTCCCATGGAGGCTGTATTTTTGCCTTTGAGAGGACAGTGATGACCTGTTCCCTAGAGATAAGGGGAGGGGGGCAGGTACTGTGGATGTCCTGATTTACTGATGGGGGGAACAGAGGGGTGATGTTTTCACTGAATCTGTCAGCCAGTAGGTTGGCTATATCTACAGCATTTGTATATGTGGTGTCCTTGACCACCAGTTCTGAATAGATCTGGGTGCTTCCTTTGAGATTGCGGTAATATGTGAAGAAGGCCTTATGATTGTCTCTAGTAGATGTGGCCAATTTGGACTCAAAGTTTGCTTTGGAGGACTTTACTAGTGCTCTTATTTGCTTGTTCAGACTAAGAGAGATTGCTTCTAATTAGGCACCTGCTCCTTTTTGGTCCTGGACAGCAATTTTTTTCCTTTTGCTATATAGTTTATTTATTGCAGATGTCCACCAGACATGTTTACTCTTCCTTGCAGAGGATGATTTTGTCCTGTCAGGTATTCCTGATTCCATGCATCTATATAAGAGTGTGTATTGTACTTTGGTGTAGATTTGGACATTGGTGCCAGTTACAACAGATTGGAGGGGGCTGTGAAGTTGTTTACAATCTCCTGAGGGATGGTATAATCAGCTTTGCAGAAGTTTTTTTGTTTGAACCTAGCTAGAGGTGGGTCAGGGGCAAAGTTGACTTTGAACGTGACAGCTTTATGGTCAGATCTTACCAGGAAGCGTGATACTGTAGGGGTGCTGCACTGGTTACTGATGTTATTTAACTTTTTTTTTTTAATTGATTTTAGCATTGGTCCTTCTCTGACCATTGAGCCATCCTCATGGCCACACTACAGGCCCATTGATTCCCCAAGGGTTAATAGCAATGATACCATAGTTATTCTTTATAAGTAACAAGGGTATGAGAGATACTTTCCCTTATATTAGGGGATGCAGGTGGGCATGCAGCCTGCAAAAGATAATTTAAAAGATCAGACATTTTTGATATTTGCTGTCACTTTTTGTACTGCTACATTTTTTTTCACAATTTTGTGACTCAGTTATAAATCTATAAATTACAATAGGGATCCACATAAATTCTTAGAGTTCTTATCAGAACATAGAAAATTCTGGTGTACCCATACATAGATTACAACTAAACTTCACCTCAGCACCTTGATGAAAAGTGTAGCTAGATTATCTAGCACCCTATGCAGTTCTACAAACTGGTACCCCCTTATTTCTGTATTCTGAAACTGTAGTAAACTACTTGCTACAAATGTAACAGACAACTTACTACTGTTCATCTCAAATGGATGATTTCAGCACTTCAGCTGTGACTGCAAATGCATTCTTAGCATTCTTTTTTGAATCCACAATATCCTCAATGCTTTATAAAGCAATCCTGGTGCTGCACTCCCACATCATCAGCAGCTGATGATCATGCCCTAATAGCATGCATATGTTCACTTGACAATGTGTATGTAAAAAGAGAATGTTGCTCTGCTTTGTTAGCTAGAGCTTTCTTTCAGATACTTCTGGTATTACTGGTATTGTTGCTGAGTGGTCAGCCATGACCTTGATAATCAAACTTGAAATGTAAATTCTTGCTAATACATTAAAATACAAATTTCTTATTGATGTTTCAAGCTCTATTCAGCTGATAAAATTGACAATCACATTGAGTTTACTAAAATCTTATTAAAGTCATCCACCTGACTAACCTTGCCAATTACTCTTTCATGAAGCAATACTAAATGATAGAGTAGATCACCCCTCAGGACTAGCAAGCTGGCCCGCACTCTACCACCCAACTCTTGGCAGGTAATGAAGGACAAAATGGAATTCCTTGGTTAGAATGAGTGGTCTGTAGATCTCTTCTATGGCCCTGAAATGACCAGCTCCTGTTTCCCTAGAACTACTATGCTGACTGACTGCAGTTAGAGGAACCATTGGACAAGGTCTTGCAGAGAGTAAAAACAAACTAAAAAAATTCCATTGAGTGTCTTGTTGATGTCTATACAGACTTTTCTAATAGCTCTTCCCACAACTGTTCTCAGCTTTTATTATACCCTGCATAAAGGTCTTTACAAATTGAATAAATTAAATGAATTAGATAAACTGTCAACAATGAAGAAAATCCAATAAATATAACAAAAATAGAACTAATAGCTATTTAAGTAAATAAGAATACAAATTTTAAAATGAAGACTAAAACAAACCATATAAAATCGTCAGATAAAAAAATGCATTTTTAATGTTTCAGACCACCACATAACATAAAATAAAGCAAAAGACATGGTATATTTTTGTATCTGAAAAAAATGTAAATTTTAAATATAGTAGTGTTAACATAATATTAATATTTAATAAAGTGTGAGGTCTGATTAAATAAAACTTTGATCACGTTCAAAGCCAAATCAGTAACTGAAAACAATTTCAGAAAACTAATTATCTGTACTTTGAACACTCTCATCCTAATGTCTGCATAAACTGCAGGTTATTCATCTCATATCATCACAGGAACAAGATCGTCTGTACTGGTTTGTTTCCTGGTCAACTTTCTTTTTCCTCCAGAGAAACTAATTTTTTTAAACATTTGCTGAGTTGAGTCCAAGTGGTCCACTAGCTACCAAGTATTCTACAGCAGAGTTTCAAAAGCTCATTGGTTTCTACTAAGCAAGAGACAAGTTAAACAGAAGCGCCACCTTAGACCTAAAAGAATCTTTTTTTGTTTAGTCTAGCTTTGTTATCCAAGGTATTTTAACACCTCAAAATCACTCTAGGTACTTCTTACAGAATTGCAATTTTTTCCACAAAATGGCTGCCAATGAGGCTTGACATATCAATGTCATCTTTGTTTTTCTTGAGTCCTTTTTCTTTCCCATAATCAGTTTTAAGTCTGCTTTATACGAGTCATACTAGACATAAGGAAGTAGTGGTGTATTTCCATGCCATTGACATATAATAGGATTAATGTTAGTCATTCTCATAAGTGCCAGAACCATAGGGCAAGGGGGTGTTGAAAGCCCCCACACACACTTTCAACAGCTCCCCAATGTGCCCTGAAATTGTAATCTGAGTAGCAATAATACAAAATCATTTGCACTGGCATTTCCGAGAAAACTGCAAGTTCAAACAGATGAAAAAAAGATGATTTGAGCAAAAAATCATCTTTTTCCAGCTGCTTAAAGTCACTATTACCATGGAATCATCTATGCAAGTATTTATGAGGCATATTGATCAACTTTTTTCATCAAGAGTTTTGGATACAGCCGAAAAAAAAAAGATGAACAAAGGCTCAAAACCTGGGATAATTTTTAACTATTACTTATTAATTTAAAATTTTAACAGAACAGGGTTTGCATCAGCACGCATTTTCTGAACAATAAAATTCTAAAACTTAAATGTCTTACATTAGTGATGGACTGTAATCCTTTGCATACCACTCAACTTTTACTTAAGAATTCTAGACAGAGGCAAACGTAATGGGGGATAAAGGGCTAAAATCGGGCATGGATTTTCAATATTGCTCTTATAAACTTAGAAAGCTGCTAGAATAACAGGTTTTGCATTATTGTGCATTTTTTCTGAAGGATATGAATTCTCAGACTCAAATGTTTCATTATTACAGTGCAAAATTCTCAATGGATTATCAGAAAACCACAGATTTTATGAGGAAAGATCAAAAACATGAGGGAGTAATCTGGACATTCTGCAAACTTTTGGAGAATTGATAGGTATAATCCTGTGTGACTTATTAGAAAATCAAATATTTTATGATGGACAGGTCAGAAACTGTGGGGCAAAATCAGATATATTCTATAAAATTCTGGACAGTTTATCTATTTGTTTATTGACTGATTGCTGTTTGTTTACCAGCTAAGTGGGCTGGTCTATTGACCCTTTTCAGACACAATCCAGGAGCAGTAGCAGTAAAGAGAACAATTTACAGAAGTATAATGGGACATTAAATTCATGTACATACTTTGTGCAGTTGAGAGAGATGTTCTACAAGTAAAGTTTGATTTCCATAAATTGGTGGAGACCATCATTTTTATTACCTTTCATCCACAGAATACCAGGGTAGCCTTTCACTATCCTGTCTAATAGCCTGTTTTAGGCAGAATTTTCCACAGAGGTACATTTGACTGGAGCTGGACTGACTTATAATGTAGTAATAATTTTGCTATATTTAATTATTCATTCACTCATTCTTTTATATCCACTTCATCCTGTTCAGGATCATTTTGAGTTCAGGCAGAGATGTCCTAACAAACTATGGGAGTAAGCCATAGATCCATAGATACTCCAGGGCCAAAAAATCTTATGCCATTCACTCCTTGCCAGTACCCTTCCTCAGGCAGCACCACCTTTCCCCAGGAGGGCCACAACAGTACAACCCAGATTAAATTTGTGGATATCCATCCAGTCACTAGCTTGTGTGTAAAGCAAGATAGTGCTTAACATGTATGGGAAGTTTATTCCAAAGGATTTGAGGTGCTGACTTGTAAGCATGCCTCTCACTCTGCTGTATTTACCTGTTTGTGAAGATTTAGGTCCCTGGTTCTAATACTAGAGAAGATATTGGACTTGTGGAGGTTCAGACAACTGTGTCTCCAGTGGTGCAGTAAGCAAGACAGATCTACCCTCAAATGTCTGTAAGACGCTGAATAAAGGGAAATAATTTCTTGGTAGCTCAGGGAATTTTGGCCTGTGGTTTTATTGGTTAGGAGCCTTTGGGATCTTTCTAATTGTTTGATATGTCTAGTGAAATACTTGAAAAATGGTCTGATCAATGCTGAGTATGAGCAAGTAATTACCTCTTTTAGACTGTCATGATATTCCCTTGGCAATTAGGTGGACTGAATAAAAGGAGTTCTTGACAACTATTAGATGATGGTCAAAAGAGAGGGAGATACTGGCCCTAGTTTCTAGCTCCCTGACAAAATTTTCATTTTATAGTGTTGTGTTGGCTATAGAGTATGATGAGGGAAGGGGTTGTCTACAAAAGTGACACTATGCTTTTTAGCATTTAGTTTGAGACCATCTTTTGTACACCAAGGGCTTACTTGATAGAGTTAATTCTGGGAAGTTTGGGTATCATAGGGTGACCTAACAATACTCTAGTATGAAGTCATTTGCAAACTTTAAGAACCAGAGGTCTTGGCTATCCACCTAGAGATTTGAAAAGTAAATACCAAAAACAAATCCCAACACTGGGCCCTGAGAGGCACCACTGATCACTTTCATACTTACCAGTGAGGCATCTGCAACTCTTACTGTGTTGGCTATGCCTTTCAGCCAGTTTGTTATCCATCGTAACACACATGAGTTGAGTTTTTAGTTAGTATTTGTATGATGCCATCATGGTGATGGTATTGAAGATGTTCATCAGGATAGGATATACCACCATGGCCATCATCTCCAGCTTCTAGAACTCTTTTTAAAACATTTACTACATTGACTAGACATGATCTACCCTTCAGAAAGCCAATGTGTTGGGGTTCAAGTCAAACAAGATATCACAGTTTATGACATTATTTATGATACACCCCCATGATTTTGCAGATGAGGCTTGTAAGGCTGATAGAACTGTAATTACTCTGGTCAGTTGAAAGGTCACCCTTATCAAGGGAATTCATCACTGCAGTGCTCCACCTTTTAGGGACAAAGCCAGTAGCTAAACTTAAGTTAAACAACTTGAGGTGTGTCTGCAAGGGCATGCTTAGCACTATTATGCAACCAAGTATATGTTATGTAGTAATAAAGATACAATCAAAAGGGTTGATATATAACAGAGGTCTGACAAAACCAAGCATACTGCATGCTTTTTTTCTTATCCAGGTGTTACAGCTTTATGAAATGTTTTATAGAGAGTAATAGACCTTGTTGATAAGCTGTGTGATATACTAAAATGGTGCAGTCCCAGGCAGTACTGAATATTTTGACTCTGGTGACTTTGGTGAGATGAAACCCTTGGAAAAGGACTCCATGGGCTCCATGCTGCCCGTTGTCACCCCAGTGTGCTCCCTATATTTTCCTCATCCTGGCCTTGCCATACCATTTCGATAATGTTTCCCTGCTTTCTTGTTTTCTCAGACTTTGTACTCTTCAGCTTTTCCTGCATTGTTTTAATATATTCTAACTATCCATGATTACAGCATAATAAATAAGGAGGAAATAATCAAATTAAGCTAGACCACCCAACCTCCCTGAAACCACTGGGATCTCAATGGTCTGAGTTGGATTTTAATGATTTTTTTCCAAACCTTATGAACAATAGATGGCCTAAACAAAAACTGTAGCTAAAGAAAGAAATTCATTCTTTCTCTTCATTTTCTTCCTGCGTCCTTTTACCGCTCCCTCAACGGCCAAGACTACATTGTAATAACGACGGAGAAAAATAATAGACGTAAACTGATAATCTGGAGTGTGCTTGGGCATCTAAAGCCATGGGATTTTAGATGCTGTGAGGTAGAGTGTAGACATTTTCCCCTGCCATTTGCTCCAATTATGTTACAGAAAAAATCTTGACTCTTTCAAGGAAGAAATAAGTTGTACCGAAGGCTTAATGATCAAAGTTGAGAAAAAGTAGTTCCCCAATAAACTGAGAAGATAAAGAGTCCAAAGATACATGAATCATGTCTTGGAATAGCATACATCTCCATGTCAAAAATAAAAAAGATAGTCACCTTCTGTGTATCCCTCTAATGTTATATAAGGAAGAAAGTGAATGAAGAAATGGACTCAGTCATATATTTCAAGTTGCTTCTGTCACACATCTTATAGCTTGCCTCTTCACCCCACCTCTGAAAAAGATGACTACCATCTGTGTATCCATCTGACAACCAGAATGTAGTAACATACTTTAACTTGTTGATCTCTGATGTATATTCACAATATGCCAACTTAGCCCTACCTCCCAAAGTTATGATATGTGATTGTGAGAAAAGAAAAAATAGAGATAAAAAATATCACAGTCTCATATTCCAGCATGGTGTTCCTAGACAGTCCACTGCCCCTACATACCTATAGTGATATTGTGTGCCTACCTGTGAGGTATGATTATGTGAAAATTAAAAAAAATAACGACCACATTATCACAGCTCCACAAAAGCCACAGTGACCTTCTGTGCATACCTTTGAAATTTAATTGTGAGGAAAATTCAAGAAATAATAACTACACTTTCCCCAGTCCCAAAAAAGTTATAGTGATGTTCTGTGCACACCTCTAACATTTGACTGTGAGGAGACTTTAAGAAACAATAATCTCACTGTTCTCAGCCCCCACCATCCACAAACACAAGGTGTAGCACCCTTATTTGGACACCTCTGAATGGGGTCAGTTGTAGAATAAGTCAGTACAGGGCAGAAGACATCAGTAAGCCTGTGTCAAACTCCATTTCTCCAAGCTGAGTTGCTGATGCTATCAGGGTCTAGACATTCTATGGTGCATTTGATGTCTTATTGTTTAAAGATAATGACTTGTAGTGCATGGATCACTATTATTATGCTCTGAATTTTTGTGGAAAAGCCATGCTTGTTAAACACCATTTCTGACATTGAAAAGATTCTTAAGCTTTTATTGAATACCTCTTGCTAATATTAAGCCCTAGTTATACACTAGAACATTAACAGCAATCCACGTTCACCACAAAAGAACAGTGACAAGCTGTCATATACTTCATTTAGACTTTTTTCTAAAGTCCGACTGAAGCATTTTACAGTCTGCATGAAGTGTTTAATAGCTTCCAGCCACTCTTCTGTGGTGGCTGTTCTCTGTGTGGCAACAGTAAGTGTGTTACAGCACCACAGCACTTCTCTGTGTGGCAACAGTAAGTGTGTTACAGCACCACAGCACTTCTCTGTGTGGCAACAGTAAGTGTGTTACAGCACCACAGCACTTCTCTGTGTGGCAACAGTAAGTGTGTTACAGCACCACAGCACTTCTCTGTGTGGCAACAGTAAGTGTGTTACAGCACCACAGCACTTCTCTGTGTGGCAACAATAAGTCTGTTACAGCACCACAGCACTGTTTCTCTAACTTTTGAGTATATGGCTACCAGATCATATGCCATGCAGGTGCAACATTACCTTTATTTGTAACTTTCTATGAAATGTCTGTGCAGTCATTCCAAATGTAACACATATTTACACTACACACATCTTGTGTCATGGATATGATTCTGTTATGGTAGTAGAGAGCTAAAAAGCTAACCTTTTTGATTACTAAATGCCCCTTTTGACTTCTGCCCCCATAGTGTTCAGCAGCTTTCAGCACCACTGGTCAATCTCATCTTAGATACCTTCTGTAACAGGACTGCTTATTTTATTACTTGAATGGCCCTCATTTGTGTGTGTCAGAGCTTGTTTTACAGTATACTAAGGAGTTATACAGCTGCAACCAGTGGAAAGATTTTTTTATTTTTAATCATTCCTCCATTTATACATAAATATATATATATATATATATATATATACACACACACACACACACACACACACACACACACACACACACACACACACACACACACACACACACTTTTATATATACATACATACACGTATATGTGTGTATTTTCCTGAATCTTGCAGAAAATTCTTTTTCATTTGTTTTGTAACTAATGTCATGCTCTTCCCCCACTAAGTAAATCTACTAAAAATATGACCAACTTTCTATTCCTTAACTTTGCATAACCATTTTTTTCTGAGGCACACGTCTTGTAGCATTATATTTTCTTGTTATTCTGCTCATATATTGATTTGTTAAAGTACAGGAAACTCATTCTTCTACAAACTTGACTCTTTGATAATGACAAATTATTCTATTCTGCAGTCTCTGCGGTGGGAAGATTATTTTTTTTTGGGGGGGGGGGCAGGTCTCTATATTGTAGAAAACTCCTTTTTATCAGTTGCATTTCTTTCTTAACTAAAGTTATGTTTTTTTTTCTCCTTACTATGCTGTTCTATAATTCTACAGTCAGATATTACTAATTTTCTATTCCTTACCTTTGGATTGCAGCACAGATGTCTTTCAACATTATGTTTTTTTTTCTTTTAATGTCATTCTGCTCATCGTGTGATTATTTTAATGAACAGTGCAACTATTCACTACTTATGCCCTACTTATGCTCTGGGCTCTATAAGACTTAAAAAATATTGTGTACTTTTGCAGGAAAGTGCACTTCTGAAGGTTACAACCATCAGTGAATTGAGATATGCAGTAACTCATTCCTATTCCACTAAATGAACTTGTGATGTCTAGCACTAAGTGCAGAGGACTAAAATGCTGCATCCACTGCTAAGAGTACATGGTTTGAATGTTTCCATTTTCAGTTTCCTACTATGCGACCTTGAACAAGTTACTTAGCCAAGCGGTGCTTTGGGGCTATTGGGAATTTGGCGTAGACTCCCTGATGGTTTCGTGGACTGCATGCTTAGCAGCTTTGTATGAACCCATTCTCCCATCCCTTTATTCCTTTTTCAGTACACATCACAATTGTCTTAGTACTGTTTCTATTTTATGCTTCTTCACTCAGTTATTCGGTATGCTGGCTGTAGGCTTCAGTAAGTGTCCATAGAAATGAATAGCTTTTCAGACCATGTTAATCTTTTCTGTAATGTTTTTTTTTTCCCAGTCTTAATTCCAGTGAGGATGTGTTTAATATACAAAACATTTCCTTTTTGTAATGTCTTTTCCTGCTCCATTCCATTCCATTTTTAGCCCACTTCCCCACAGATGACTATGCCATATTACATTATCTATGATAATTACTCTTTAAAATTTGTTTTGTCATCTGTGTATGTTTTGCCTTTTCCATGGTTTCCCCAGTTTACTGCCTGCCTTAGCAGTTCTGAAATCATCTCATGTAAAATGATATGCATAGCTACTTTAGTGAGGCTTACTGCTACTAGAGAGATCTCTGACCACCCACTAATATGTCTATCCGTGGCAAACTCTACAATTGGCAGACGATAAAGTACCTATGTTTTTATATCCCATTATATGGATTCTGTCTGTCACATTTTGACACGTGGTGAAAGTATTTTTTTTTACCTCAATCAGCACACACTGAAGAAAATAAGGCTGGACAAAGTTTGATGAATAGATGGTTGTCCATATTTTGAAGTGAAACTTCTTATGGGATGGTGTGAAAGCTCAGAGTGTAATGAAAAAGTTAAACAGAAGTATATGTCAAACTCCAACCTTATGGGCAGAGCTTGACTTCTGTACTTCTACTTCAGCTTTTCAAACACCAATGAAGAGTTAGAGCAACTGGCCAATCACACACACACACACACACACACACACACACACACACACACACACACACACACACACACACACACACACACACACACACACACACACACACACACACACACACACACACACACACACACACACACACACACACACACACACACACACACACACACACACACACACACACACACACACACACACACACACACACACACACACACACACACACACACACTGTGAGAGTGAACAGAGAGTGAATAGTCAGAGCCACACACTCGCACTGACAGACTACTGCACGTAATTGTGTGTTATATTTTTTTTAATCTGATGATCTCCAGTAGAAGGTGCAGGCATTTTCCTCAGGACAATTGAAGTATTTAGAAAACTCATTTCAGGTGATATTGAAATATCAGTGGCATGGTAAAAATGCAGGAAATGGACATTTGTGAAGCAGAGTAGTTGTTGTATTTTTCGGCTTTTCCCGGTTAGGGGTCTCCACAGCGGAACTCCGGTCCGCTAATGATTGGCAGTAGATTTTTACATCTTAGTAGTGATGAAATTATGGTGAGCATTGTAATAAATATTTAAAACTGTGTGTGTTCTGGCTGAAAATGTGAATCCCATACTAAGTTAATGTAGACATTGAGACCTGAAGGGCTGCCTTTGTTTTTGACCTCGGTCACCTGGAATGCTAGTCCAGAAGTGTAGGGAAAGACAACACCACAGCATAGAGTCTTTTTTTTTTTCTTTTTCATTTTTGTTTGAAAAAAAAGAGAATGTGCATGGTCAACACGAGCGGTAGAAGTGAAACTTTTCTAAGGAAGTGCGAAGGAAAGCAAATAGTACAGTAAAGTATAAGCTCCTTCTCACCTCCTTAGAGAAGTTTCACTTCTATAGCACGTGATGACCACGAACATTCATTTTTAATACAAGTGCATTATTTTTCAAATGGAATTTCTTCATATTGTGTAATGCAGCTAATGCATACTTTATTTGAAAACATACATTAGAACTGACACACACTAAGCATTTTTAATACAACTGTTTGGTAACCAATATGAACACAGACAACTGCAATTAGACAAGCACAACATGGATGTGATATACATATACCGCACTTCGAACATTCATTTTTAATGCAAGTGCATTATTTTTCAAATGGAATTTCTTTATATTGTGTAATACAGCTAATGCATACTTTATTTGAAAACATACATTAGAACTGACACACACTAAGCATTTTTAGTACCACTGTTTGGTGACCAATATGAACACAGACAACTGCAATTAGACAGGCACAACATGGATGCGATATACATATACTGCATTCACAATGTTACAGATATGTCTGCATTTTCCCCTTGTACAATGTCTCACTTCCTGTAGAGCAGTCCTGATTTGGTCAGTTCTGCCCTGTTGTTGGGGGGGGGGGGGGGCTGAAAATGGTAAATGTGTTAATACTTTACAAGAATCACAAGAAAAATATTTTTGGAGTTTTCTCAAAATGTCACAGTTTAAGTCATTTTAATATACAAAGTAATATAAAGCACTAACAAGTAAAGTTTAAAGCTCAGCATTTCAGTATTGTGATGCTGCTTATTTTTTGCCAGAGGAAGTAACAACTGCCTTTGAACTACTTTAACAACATTAGGACTAATTGCCCATCTAAGATTCTCAGCAGTACCTGACAGGGTAAACTACAGATTCCTCTGTGTCTATGGTATGTAATACAGGTGGAGACACATTCCTCTGCAAAATATGTAAGAAGTTAAAATTAAAAGAAAAATGAGTGGGCATTCCCTTCCTTTGATTCCAAGACAAGGAAATGAAAGTTTTATAAAGTACAAGCAGGTTTTGGGTACCTTCACAATACTGGAATCATATTGAAGGGAGAAAACAACCTAAGGGTTGAGTTAAACTGTAAGAGAAGGTGTGGTTTTCCTTTAAGCTGTTTGAAGCCTAGCCACTGCTGTCCCATTGGTGCACTCAGCTCAGATATTGAAGGAAGTGCTGTACTTTACAAAAAAGTGGGAGCTTATTCCAGAGGTAAGAAATTCTTTGGGAGAGCTCTCTGTCATGCCTTCAGCTCATATTTATGTTGCAATATTGATTTTAGGTCCTTTGAACTTGTATGAGGGTTACTACTAGACTTGCAGATATAATACAGAAGGCATTCCTAATAACAGTGGGTATTTGCTGGTCAAAGTAGAGTTTATAATCCACAAAAGTGCATAGATCTGTAATGATGCTGGCTGTTTTATGGAGGGGGCATTTATGTAGTGGTGCATGTGGGTTCCTGTATCTCAGACTATATGATGATACATTTTTTGGTGTTTGGCTTTAAATAACTATCATGATGCCATAAGTCTGTCTGAGTTTGACCCTCTTGGAAGATAGAAGTGTCTCCACAGGAGCTGAAAGTGACTCCATACTTGCAATCATCCATGTACTTGGTCAGCCAAAGACATTAATGTCAGTATTGTCAAACAAAAAAAGTCCCAGAATAGAGCCCTGGATACATCACTGATGACAATTCTCTTGGAGGAAAGTGTGCCACTAACGTCAATAGACCTGGGTTCTACCAGCAAGACAGTTGTGGATTCAGTGGGTTAACTAGGGATTTATATTCAGTTTTACCAGTTTGTCAGTGATGTTGTGAAGTGGAGTTTCAAAGGCCTTAGCTAAATCAAGGTAAGATGTGTGTGTAAAGTTATCTTCATATAGTGCTTCTGTGAATTTCTAAGACATCAGCTAGGTTTAACAGATATGTTCTGCTATTCATAAAGCCAAATTGGTTTGGGTCAAAAAATTGTAGGTTCACTAGGGACTTTTTGATGAGGTCTCTGATGACGCATTCCATCACCTTACAAAGAATGATTTTGACAATGATAAGTCTGTAGTTGCAATGGTCTGATAGAGGACCCTTTGTGGAAGTGCAGACTTCTGACACATATCCAGTGGAAAATCTAGTTAAATAGTTTAAAAAGGGAGGACCAATATGGGGTGTTTCATACTGAACAAGAAACAGCTCAGTATATTGTCTAGACCCATTGAGCTGATGTTTTTTGTCCTGTTATTAGGTGATTTCCAAAATGTATGGAATAAATACATTGTTGTAGAGCTCTGCCATAGGAGTCTACACAAGAAAATTCTGTTCTGCAAGGCCTTCATGGTTGTGTAAAATGTGGCTTCTTCTTCTTTTGGCTTTTTCCAGTTAGGGGTCACCACAGCGGATCACCTGTCTGCTCATGATTGGCAGTGGAGTTTTACGATGTCGAGTTGCCAGCCCGGCACCCAACCTTCTACAGAAGGCACAAGCACACACACCTAGGGCCAATTTAGTGTGTCCAATCCACCTACAGCATGTCTTTGGGATGTGGGAGGAAAGCGGAGCACCCGGAGGAAACCCACGTGACCACAAGGAGGACATGCAGACTCCACACAGAAAGCACCCCAGCCGAGGATCGAACCAGAGAACCTCTTGCTGTGAGGCGGCAATGCTAACCACTGCACCACTGTGGCCACCCCGGGAGGGGCAAGAATACAGGCCTGAATTTGTCTGCTAGGTTGTTAGTTATATCCTTAGGGAATGAGTGTGTGTGATATAATTAGAAAAAACTTGGTGCATTGCTAGGTGTTATTTCTGTGGTTCATTACATAATTAAAGAACTCTTTGTGGTTATCCTTCACTGTTGTAGCATTTTTTTTTCTGGTTTATGAGTAGCTGTTTTAGGATTTGGTGTTACTCCTTAGTTCTTTCCTGACTGTTCTGAGGTTAGCCTGTGGAGATTTTCTTCTTTTATTTAGGACTATAATCTTTTTTATTGCAAAATGTGTTTCAGCTCGAGTTCTACTACAACGGTTTATTTATAAACCTGACATTTTATTTGTGGTAAACAGAAACCTGAACCTCTGTGGGAGTATGAACTTTGGGTATATGCAGTGGTACTTGCTATAAAGTAACAGTAGAGTATGGGATTTTTGATACAGTTCAAGTCAGCAGCAAACAGGAAAAGACTGGCCTTAGTGAAGTCTATAAACACAGTTAGGTAGTTGGACAATGACCTATACTCAGAACCATAGAGTGACTGTTACAGCATAATGATCTGATTTGAATAATAATGGTTTGACAATGGACAGGAGGCAGACTGGATATGTGTAGGTGCGGATAAAGTTGCATATGTTGGTGCCTCTACTGGGGAAGGGTGCTGTTTGATCAAGGAAGTCTGCATTGATAACATTAAGGCAATGAGTATAGGTATGCCGATTAATACTGAGGTAGTTAAAGTCTTCTATAATTATAGTGTTTGGGTCAGTGGAGAGGGACTCTAGTTTGTTAAAGTATGCTTCATGGTCTGTGGGTTTTATGGACAGTGTTGTCTAGTTAACTAGGATGTGATATATGGTCTTGTTTGCAGATACTAGGATATGGAGGAGTTCAAAATCATTGCTCTGCTAAATTAGTCTGGACGTAATGGTGTTTCAAAAACACCACCACTGGCATTACTGCCATCAACACCTGAGAGCCTAAATGAGTGGTAGGCAGTAAAACATGGTTACTATGGAGTGCGGCCACTGCACTGAAACCAGTTTTCACTGACAACACAAATAGCCACATTTTACACAACCATGAAGGCCTTGCAGAACAGAATTTTCTTGTGTAGACTCCTATGGCAGAGCTCTACAACAATGTTAAAAAAACAGGTTGGAATTTGGATGTATTTGGTAAAAAGGCACTATGGGCATAGAGAACATCTTAAGTAATATGTGAAAGCCCTGGGAATATAGGTGAAGGCAGTCCCTGATGAAACAGGCAGGATTGTTTTCCACCTCAACCCAGCCTTACACACACTGGACCCTCTCAGAATAACCTCAGTAACTAAGACAATTACTAATATCATTGCTTGTATTATGACATCACTCAAACTGATGACAGGATACTGCACAAGACTAATTTTGTACTATACACAGAGAGCTTCATCATGTCCTTCTTCATATATAGTGCAACTCGGTACATCAGACATTACTCACACCCACATAAACAAGTACCATGTCATAATCATACCTGGATGCTCTAATGAATTCTACTTCCTGAGAGGCAGTTGACTGTTACCCTGCCTTTGCTCAAACTTATGAGTGGTGCACTGCTGTGCTAAAACTATGAAGATGGCTGCAAGAAGTACATTGCCATGGCAACTGGACTGGTTTTGTAGCTTATAGGGTCTGGCTATGCCACTTTAGTAGCTCTTATCTGTGATTCTGTTGGAAAAAGCTAAATTTGGTACACAGTTAATGTTAGTGTGTTGCTGAGGTTTGGCTGTGATGCCAATGTTTACACTGCCACACCTAGGAGAGCATTTTTTTCAACAACTGATGAGCATATATGGACGCCACAGCACAGTATTCCAATCTGATGTTCAGTGCAGTACCAAATTATTACTGAAAAACTGATGAGTGGGTATGGATGCCACAACACAGGATTAGAATCTGATATTCAGTGCAGTACCAAACTATTACTGAACAACAGATGAGCATGTACAGATACGACAGCACAGTACTCCATCTGATGTTCAGTACAGTACCAAATTATTCCTGAATAACTGATGAGCAGGTATGGTTGCCACAGCACAATATTCTAAAAGCCATGGTAAACAGCCACTTCTAACATGCCAACAGGTGGTTAATCCATTAGGGAAAATGTTACACGAGGTGTTTGGTACAAATGGCATGGATGTCACAGCACAGTAATCAAGGCATCAACAGCAGGTTGTGGTATAACAGTATTAAATACAGTGCAGAAAAATAGAACTAATGCAGCACATATATGCCTTAGAGGCATACAACAGAAATGAAGTTACAATGTAATTAACTGATTAAGAAATGACACAGTTAATATTATCACAGCAAAGATGCACAGTAGTGGAGTACTAAAATAATCAGCCATGGATGAGAGATAAATGGCTTGGTGCAACAGTAGCTGCCATGCTAAATCCATAATCACTAGCAGAAAAACAGAGCCATGAATTTCTGACACATATAAGTGCATTAGAGACATCTACAAGCACTAGGTTGTATTAGCACTAACATAACAGGGTAAGACAATAGTGAACACACTACAAACATCCTTGCTAGCAGACAGATAGCACTGCAAACTGCAAGCTCAAACAACCAAGCACAAACAGGGGCAAGTAAGCAGTAGGGTGAATTAGCCCCCCAAAAAATAACAGGGATAAGGCAAATTGGCTTCTGTAAGGGTTTGAAGGATAAGGACAATTAATAAGATTACCATCAGCTACTATGTAGCATAGTCCACAAACTAGTAGCTCTATGTCAGCTACTATGGTACGCATTCCAGTACTGTGTGGCATAGTCCACAAACCTGTATCTCTGTGTCAGCTGCTATGCTATGCATTCCAGTGTTGTGTGGCATAATCCACAAACCTGTATCTCTAGGTCAGCTACTATGGTATGCATTTCAGTACTGTGTGGCATAGTCCACAAACCTGTAGCTCTATGTCAGCTACTATTGTATGCATTCTAATACTGTGTGGTATAGTCCACAAACCTGTAGCGCTGTGTCAGCTGCTATGGTATGCATTCCAGTACTGTGTGGCATAATCCACAAACCTGTAGCTCTATATCAGCTACTATGGTATGCATTCCAGTACAGTGTGGCATAGTCCACAAACCTTGTAGCTCTATGTCAGCTACTATGGCATGCATTCCAGTACTGTGTGGCATAATCCACAAACCTATAGCTCTATATCAACTACTATGGTATGCATTCCAGTACTATGTGGCATAGTCCAAAACCTGTAGCTCTGTCAGCTACTGTGGTATGCATTCCAGTACTGTGTGGAGTAGTCCACAAACCTGTAGCTCTGTGTCAGCTGCTATGGTATGCATTCCAGTACTGTGTGGTATAATCCACAAACCTGTAGCTCTATGTCAGCTACTATGGTATGCATTCCAGTACTGTGTGGCATAGTCCACAAACCTGTATCTCTATATCAGCTACTATGGTATGCATTCCAGTACTGTGTGGCATATGCCACAAACCTGTAGCTCTGTCAGCTACTGTGGTATGCATTCCAGTACTGTGTGGCATAGTCCACAAACTTGTAGCTCTATGTCAGCTACTATTCTATACATTCTAATACTGTGTGGTATAGTCCACAAACCTGTAACTGTATGTCAACAACTATGGTATGCATTCCTGTACTATGTGGCATAGTCCACAAAACTGTAGCCATATGTATAGCACATCCCAGCTGGCGTAGGTGAAAATCAAGTAGCAAGTATACAAGGTAAGTTTGTCGTGTTGCAGTCGAGTGCAACAGAATGGCAAAGTCAGCAAACACACTACAATTAAAGCAGACAAAAGCACCTAAGACAAATAAATTTAACACTGCTAAACTACCAGTAGTAATCCAGGCCCAGAAGCATCTGTAGCAGGAGCCCATTCTCTCAAAGAAGTTGGGATCAGTGAGATTTGTTTCAGATGCTGGTTTACCACAACACAAAACGTGTCTTTTAAACTGGAACTGGCATGCTACAAGATATAAAAATCAGTTAAAAAAAAAAAAAAAAAAAAAAAAAGTCTTTCTCACAGTTAGACGTTGCCCGTTCGATTCTCAGTTAGAGCGTCTTCTGTGTGGCGACATGCATGAACGGGCATTCCTTCATTGAAGTTTGTGCATTAGGCCCGGCAAGCCAGCACGTGAAACTCTACTGCCAATCATTAGCAGACCAGAGTTCCGCTGTGGCGACCCCTAACCGGAAAAAGCCGAAAGACACAAATCCCAGCTGGTGTGAGACTGTTTTCCCAAGTTTAAGCCAATAAAAATTTAACAACAGTTTATCATGTTGCAGCTTAGTACAATAGAGAAGCAACATCTACTAACACACCACATTTAAAGTAGCCAGCAAGAGAAGTCACACCAATTAAAGTTAATGCTAAGTAACCAATAGCAATTCAGGCCCAGAAATAATAGCATTAGCCCCTCCTCTTACCGAGGAGAGCAGTTAGACATGTCTTGGATGCAAAAATTACCACAATGCAAAACAGGACTTTTCAATCAGCACTAGCATATCCAAATGTACAAAATTAGTGATGTATTCAATTTCTAGATGCTGTAGGTCTGTTTTTCAAGTCAAATCTGGTAACAAGACTTTACGTTTGCTGTCTGACAGTTCAGTACAGGTGATTTGACTGCTCTCTGTTTTTAACAAATAGGTCATTAATAATCTAAGATTCAAAAAAGAAAAACGGCAACCTGATTATCAAATTGAAATAAACTCTGCAGTAATTAAATTGATAATTTCACTTCTATCTTGTGTCTTCTAAATCCTTAGTTTCAGCACTGGTGACTAGCAATATTTTTCAAAGGTTAAGCGAGTGTATAATATTCCCCACATATAACTATATTTCTATTTATAGCTATATCTGTTTTTTTAATTTGTTTTTTGATATTCTAGGGTACCCTCTTTTTGTAAGCATTAACTGTGTGCATGTGTCTTCATTCAGTACAGTTTAGAGGCTAGACAATTTATTCCAGCACCTGGAAATTAACTGATGATAATATTTTTCTTTGTATAGTCTTCATGCACTTCTTTTTGTAGCAAGGTTCTTTGTCTTTTAATCCAGGAAGTGGAAAAACTAACATTAGACTTATTTCCTTAATTGTTTAAAAGTAATAAGTGTTTGTCAGCAAAAATTAGGAAAGCTAGAGCAGCCATAAGAAAATGCAGAAGAAAATAAGGTAGAGGACATAGGGATTAGCATGATATAGAAGAGATATTTTAACTAACACCTTAGCTGCACTTCAAGGGCCAGTTTGTAAAGACATGATTGAGCATAGCCTTCCTGATTGGGCATGTTTCTGCAATATTATAAACATTCAGAGACAGATGTTTTCATAGTCTAAAGATTAGTACTGAGAATACTGAGTTGCCATAGTGACTTTGAGAAGAGTTTTTTTTTTTATCCTGAAGAAATCATTGCAAAGTGTTTTTTAAAGGGGAGAAGTGTACCATTCCGTGCACAACTTCATAATCAGTTGCTTCATGCCAGCATGTTTGGAAAGTTGAATTGAGTGAGATGTAATGATTTTTAAAGGAATGCTCAGAAATAAATTAATAGCATTCAAAAGAAAGAGAGGAAGATACAGGAAGCAAACAGAAGCTTTGAGATTAATTAAGTTCTAGCCATTTGCACTCTGACATGATCACCATGAAGTATACTTCAAATCTACATCTATTTTATTCCATCAGCCCACTATCTTCCTGTGTAAATGTAAGCAAAACACTTAGCACTCTGAATGCTCCTTTAACAACTCATTCAGCTATATCTTCTACCTACAGAACCTTGTCTGATTACCTTTTTACATTCTGTTATTCATTGTTAAGTTCCTACTTGTCAGAGCTGTCCAATCATTGTCTCTTCTTTAGCCTTTAATAACATTAACCACCCTTTTACCAGATGCTTAATTTTAAACATAAGTTGTGTAAATCAGATATATTATTTCCCAGAAATATATAAAAAATAACTCTTAATGATCCCCCAAATGTGATCCATTATTCCACATTGACAGACAGCAATATTTATATCCTAAGAAGACTGTTAATTCTATGCTAAAAGGCATAAAAATATAATAAAATAATAATAAAAGGAATTATCAGTTCTTCACAACAGAGACGGAATATAGTTTAATGTATTAGTATGCACATTCATGAATTATTCCCAAAATGTCACATTCACAAAAAAGTGACCAAAAAGGAAAAGTAAGATATCACATACCTTTTATCTCAGATGAAGAAAAAAGAAATATATTAGAATAAATATCAAGCTTAATGAATATATTAATACAAGTAACCCAGTTGCTAAAATATTCATTATTAAGGCTGCAATGCAGTTACAACACGCATTTCTGTAATATATATATATATATATATATATATAGAGAGAGAGAGAGAGAGCTAAATAGATATCCACACACACACACACACACACACACACACACACACACACACACACACACACACACACACACACACACACACACACACACATATCTGTCCCCCTGCCCACTTTACTAATACCTGCTAGCCCTAACCCTGCACCCTACCTCTCAATAACCCTTTCCATAACACTACCACTAATCTAGACTGCTTGGATACATGGACACACCCATGCACAAAAACACTACACTACAACTATGCCCTCATTTAACCCTATCCTAGCTCTAACCTGCCTATACTCGCACAGCTGCTCCTATCCCCGAATGCCAAAACCTTCAGAATATCTAAATGTTTCAGCATTATTTTCCCAAATCCACATACATATCTGCAAACATTCAATGTTCTGATCATTCAAAATGTTAAAACTTCAGTGAGTGGAACAGTCATCTCCATTACATTGTCATTCACTCCATCACTCAGCAACCATTTTAATGAAGTTAATGGTGCCCTTAATACTTTATTTTTTTAATAAACACATCTGTTTTCTTCTATGTCAAATGTACTTTTAAGCAACAAACTGCAACCAGCAAGTCATGCTGCTAAATCATACATTTTCTTGCATATCAAATAACAGATGCAAATTAAATAAGTCCAAGCTAATGTCACTTAAAAGTGTCCCATCAGAACAAGACTATATGGGGTCTCTGTCAGCCAAGTACAGGTGTTCATTTACAAGAAAACCCAAAGGGAGGGCCACCCGGAATCTCTGTGATTGATGAGCATTCTATACAGTCCTAGTAGTGGTAGTATCACTTCTTCAGCTCACTAAATCTGCAGAACAATGGCTGACCACATAACCTTCATGCCAGAAGGCTGTTGTTCAAGTGATCAAGTCCTTCAATATTCTATTCAACAAATGTCGTTTACAGTGGCAGATCCAGGAATTTGCAAAGGGGGGGGGGGGCACAGTCTAGTTAGTTGACTACCGGGCTGGAAGCAAGAAAGTGGGACACTTGGTTTGGTGGTTGTGATAAGATCACCTTAAGAAGCTCTGACATCACCTCTGGAAAGACATCACTTTACATTTAGTTACACATGATTTTACTGTGGATGTGGTAGCACTGCATGCCTGGAAAAAATTTGACCATAACAACTCACATTCTCCTTCCATGGCATAGTGGGCAAATGGACTATTATAAACTTGTAAAGAATCCCACTGAAGGTGGAAATAACCATGGTGAAATCTACATTGTTGTTATGAAACATAAAATATATACCACAGACACATGTTTGGATAAATTAGTAAAAGCTTCATTTAATTGATGTACCAAATAACAAACTAAACTCATAAAACTTTCCTTAGCTGACCATTATGTTTTTGGATTGTTTACTGTTCTTTCTCTGGGTTTAAGCACAACCAATTTTCTTTAACAAAAGTCCTACTGTACCTTTTCTCTCCTTTCAACAAATTCTGTAGTGAGTGAAGGAAGGGGAGGCAATGCTGGTCTCCAGGAGTTCAAAAATGCCGGATGTCTTCTTTCTCAAGTCAAAGTTCAATGAAATTTGAATTGTTTTTAGTTCAATGTTTTCCAAGTTCATGGCCATCTGAATTTGAGTAATTTCTTCTTCCAACTCATGGTCTTTGACAGTGAACTTCTGTCTTGTTGAACTTTCACTGAGCTTGGATTGCAGTCACCACAACTTCAGCACTGGGGAAATACTTCTAATTTGGGGAATGTAGTACTTTCTACAACTGTGTTTTATAATTGGAATAGTCTCTTTAGCTATTTCCATTTTTGGGACTTGAATATAAGCTGACAATTTCCAATACAATTGTTGCTACCTTGTTTTCCACAACTGCTGGCAACGTAAATGCAGCAGTGTTACATTATCATTTTGCCAGATTTTAAACAATTCAACTGATGGTTTAGCCTTATTAAGAAAGCTTTCTATGTCCATTTAGCTTCACTGTTCAGGAGGTTTGGCTGTAGTTAGAGAACTATATACATATATATATATATATATATATATATATATATATATATATATATATATATACAGAGAGAGAGAGAGCTAAATAGATATCCACACACACACACACACACACACACACACACACACGTTAGTGATGTTGGTGTCCTGGTTAACTTAATATATTGTCTTTGGAGCAACTGGGTTCTGCAGTGGTACTACTCTGACTGAATTTTGTGATCTTTTCTCTTCTGTTTGTCAGGTTTTCTCCATTTTTTCTTCAGTCATGTCCATTTCTATCTGGAAGTTTCCCTTAATACAACTCATTTTCCTGAACATCTGTTCACCTTTTGTTGTCTTCCATTTCTTTGCATGGCTCATTTATACATTCCTCCTGTACTTCTGTTGCTGTCATCTATCAAACTCTGCATTAAAGTTTTACATAATATACCCTGCTCTCATTATCTTTAGAGATCCTTCTTTCCTCAGCCACTTCTGAAGCCTTCACAGACAATCACAGACAGTCATTTTGCCTACTTAATCTTCTTTCGATTTAGAATTAATTTTTGCGGGAGACAAAGATGGCCGCCATTCTATAAGCACTGCAGTACTTCAGCTCTCCAAAGACCAGAAACAAAAATCACCTCTGCGGATGTACATTTGGAGTTAATCAACTAATTGACAGCAATTAATAATCTACTAGAAGTCAGCGATCTTATCGAGGAAAAAAAATTGAAAAAAAATACTTGGTGACAACAGGATTGGAACTGATTGCTTGGTTGATTCTGAACAGAGCAACAAACAAAGGACTGAATTACCACATTACTGAAACTTTTACTTGGTAATCATCTCTATCTGCAGCATTTCAAAATGTCAAAAGAAGATAAAAATATGGACACTACAACTACTAAAACTAAACTGTCAGCATTACAGTCTCCAGAGAAGGAATCCATATTTAAGAGACAGAAAACATTCAGACAGCAAGAAACTGCAAAAACAGGGGCATCAGCGAAATCTGATCAACAGGTTACGATGGAAGAAATTAAGTCTGCATTATTGCCTATACAAGATGCATTACAAGACCTAACATCCCAAACACAAACATTTAGTGAGACATGTAATCGGATTCTAACAAGAATGGAGAAAGCAGAAACCAGAATAGCAGCAAATGAAGACATAGCATTGCTCACTAAAAGATCTGAATCACAAGAGGCTGATATACAAATGATGCAAAACTAAATTCTGGACCTGGAAGCAAGATCAAGACGTAACAACATAATCATCAGAGGGATCCCAGAATCAATCCAATATAATGAGCTGAACACTTCTATCATACAAATATTTGAAACATTACTTAAGGTCTCTGTGGATGTTCAGCAAATTGTCATAGAAAGAGCACATAGAGCTTACAGGAATTCCCAAGTTTCAAATACACCAAGACCTGTGTATGTCAAAATATTAAATTTCCAGGATGTGAATAAAATACTTCTAACCATAAAAAAATCTGGAGGATCTATAATGTGGCAAAGTTATAAATTTTCTATAACACAGGATTTACCAGCACAAATAAGACAGTCTAGACAAATGCTGGCTCCATACTGTAAGTTTCTAATTGACAAAAACATTAGATTTCAAATGAAATATCCTAACAGTTTAATCTTTACTCTTGATGGCATTAAATACACTGTAAATACAAAAAAAGAAGCCAGACCTACCTTTTTGAAGCTGTTTAAGGCTCTGCCACCGTCTGAAAATTGAACAGTACATCCTGGCTTTTTCCTGTATTAGAGTGAATGGGAAACTTCATTTACGAGAATCCGAGGCTTCAAAATCCTTTGTGTGTTCTTCTTTCTTCAGCAGGCCTGGTAATTCTCCGTTTTATCTTTTAATCTCGTCTTCCTAGCTGAAACACGAAGATTCCATGAAGTTTTATGGCTTCTACGAGTGCTCCTGACCCACGAGGAAGCAGGAAACAAGGTAAAGGAAGCAGGGGGACCGTTTTGAGTGTGATACAGCTGAGAGGTCCGTTCGCGAATTGGTTCCCCCGTCGCGACCGCGAAAATTCGAAAATTGAACTGCCTGGACTGCTGCAACTGCTGGGAAGCAAGAAGAGCTGCTGTAAATCGAAACAAAACTTTTTGGGACTTTTTTGGAGCTAAAATGACTGAGAAACGATCAATGAGGTAAAATGTGTCTTGTATGGACAAAAATGTATGGTTTGGCTGTTGCTGTATAAGAGTCTATGGCTTAGTGGTAAATCCAGGTAATGCAGTCTATTTTTTGTGTTATTTTTTCTCTTTTTTTTTTTTCGCCTTTGCAGGCTTGTTTTGTAACTTACTGTGTTTTATTTAGTGAGTAAATAAGTATCTTTTAACTGTGTTCAATTTGGGGAAGGGGGAGAACAGAAAAAAGAAAAAAATATATATATATATACATATAGTATAATTAGCAAACAGTAGTAGTAGTTGTGTAATATAGGTGATGTCTAACTGTAATGATCTATAAAAATTATATGCAATATTGTAGGAATGTTTTGAAGATAAATAGCTGACCTAAATAATGGCTTGTTGTAAACAAATGTATAATAACTGTGTGCTTATTAGGTGAACTGTTAGTTAAAAGATTTTGGAACAAGTAATTATAATGCTAACATATTATTGCTGTATTTAAAGTTTGTTAAAAGTGAATTATTTGACATGTCAGGTACAATTAGTTTACATGAATATTAGGGAAATGTTCAGAGCTGTAGTTACTTGAGTGCGGTGTTTAGTAGGGAATGTCTGGGTTAGACTTTGTAGACGTAGATATAGTTGGTGTAGGTTTTTTGCATGCTATTTTATTGTTAGTTAATAGAATTAGTAGTTTAGCTACTTGGGGAATGTTATCCATTGTGAAAAACCTATGTTCATCCTGGTCCGGAGGAATAGTGGATAGGCACTGGGTAGGGATGGGATGGCTGTTTTGCTTCCAAAAAATTCACGTAATACCAACACTTGTCAATTTAAGGTGGAAAACAAAAAATAGATACCATTATTCATCAATTCATAGTTTAGAATGTGGATAATAGATTCCTGGAATGTTAAAGGACTCCAGAACATGAAAAAAAGAAAGCTGTTTCTGCATTTGTTTTTTAAATCAAAAGCAGGTTTTATTCTATTACAAGAAACACATTTGACTAATGACCAGTGGGAAACAATGAAGGACAAGAAATGGATTAGGAAGGTTGTAAAGGCAGAAGGGACTACGAATAGTGCTGGGGTGGCAATTATAATCAAGAATCAGTTTCAAGGAGAAATTTTGGAGGACAAAATAGATAAAGAAGGCAGATGGTGTTTGGTGGTTCTCAAAACTGAAAGTTTCGATAAGCCGATAGTACTTTTATGTGTTTATGCCCCAAATGTGAACCAACATCATTATATAGCTTCAATTTACTCTATTCTACAGTCATATAACAACTGTTACATAGTGATGGGGGGGGATTGGAATGCTTACCAAGATTCTAAAACTGATAAGTTGGGAGCTTCGACTGCTTTTAATAAGCAGGCAATGGTAGCGTTGAAAGAACTGAAAACGGATTTCAAACTATATGACCCTTTTAAACACAAACACATACAAGCAAAGGCAGAAAACTTTACTTTCTATTCTAGCTGCCATAAAATGTGGTCAAGAATTGATTTTTTTTAATTCCAGAAGTGTTCATTTCACTTGACCCTAGGGTTTCTAATCAAGCTAGACAGCTCTCAGACCATTCTAAAATAACTTTAACTTTAAAGACCGATATTTTGAATACTAAAAATCATGGTGGATATAATTGGTCCTTAAACCCATACCTATTAACCAAAGAAGATATAGTACAGGAAGTTAAGGAGATACTTAAACAATTAGTATACAATATACCCCGTAATGAACATCCATTAGATATAGAATGGGCTACAACTAAAACTTTGTTAAGAGGATTATTTATTCAGAAAGCCACTTATTATAAAAAACTCCAAAATAAAGAACAACTGGATCTGGAAACTAAAGTACAATTTTTGGACCAGGAGCTGATGAGTAACTTCACTGAGCAAACAGAAACTGAGTTGTTAAGATGTCAGAAAGAGCTGTTTCTTATGCATAACAGAAAATTGACACTGTACGAACAAAGAAGTTTAGTTAAATATGCAAATCACATTCAAACTCCCTCGAAAGCATTAGCCCGTATTATTAATCAGACGAAATCGACACGATTAATTACCGAAATAAATCATAATAATACGTTATATACTGATAAGTCAGATGTCATGAAGATTTTTGAATCAATTTTTAATCAGGTATATGGTGAGCAACAAACTCATGGGCATGATGAAGAGAGAAAAGAGTTCATACAGAAAATTAATTTTCCCAAGATTGACGAGGATTCTCAGGGAGAATTGACTGCATTGATTACAGTTGATGAAGTTCTAGAGGCAATTAAGAAACTAAAGCCACATAAAGCCCCAGGACCAGATGGTATGACCTCTGAATTTTATAAATCTTTTAGTGGGATTCTGAGCACCGTACTTGCACAGACCTTTAATTATATCATTTTGAATGGCAGCAATGATCTTCATTTTAATGCCTCAAGAACAATTCTGTTATTGAAAGAGAATAGTGATCCCAAAAATCCAGACAATTATAGGCCCATATCATTGTTGAATATTGATATGAAAATCATGACATCTATTCCAGCTAGTAGATTAAAAAAAATAATAAACTTGATAATATCAGAAGAACAGGCGGGGTTTATAGATGGGAGACAGACTACAGACAATACATTAACTCTTCATACTTTAATATCTTATGCAAAGTATAAAAATATGAACATATATGCTTTAATAATTGATGCTCAAAAAGCATTCGATAGAGTTAATTTGGCTTATTTATTTGAAACATTATCATATTTCAATATACCTCAGCTTTTTATTTATATGTTAAGAAATTTATACAAGAATGCATACACTAGTTTATATATAAATCATGAATGTTCCAAAAGGATTCAAATTAAAAATGGAACTCGACAGGGGTGCCCATTGTCTCCCATACTGTTTAATCTGTATTTGGAACCTTTATTTCTTCATATGAAACAAAAGTTTTTATAATTCTCCTGTACTTCTTGGGATAAAGGTTAGGATGGCTGCTTTTGCAGATGATTTAAATATATACAGTACCACACCGGTGTCAGATACGGAAAAATACTAACAGCAATACAAACCTTTGAGAAAATTGCTAATTACAGACTAAATTTTAAAAAAAAAAAAATATTCCCTCTAAAGACACCTACACCTTTTTCAATGCTACCATTGATAGGACGAATAAGGACAGAAGAAAGAATAAAATATTTGGGGATTGACTTTTCAACTGAAAATAGAGAATTTTTATCAACAATATTAAGGCAACTGGAGACCGAATAACAATGGATTTGAAAAGATGGAGTAAGTTGAAGCTACCGATGATGGCAAGAGCAGCGATAATAAAAATGAACGTTCTCCCCAGAATGCTATATATTTTTAGAGCAGCACAACTTAAAATCACAAAATCCTTTTTCAAGCAATTTCAGATAGGACTGGGGAAATTTCTGTGGGAACCCAGAAAAACGAGAATATCCTATGAAAAACTGATGGCTCCTAAAATGAGGGGGGGGGTTGGATTTACCAGATTTTGAGATGTATTATACAGTGATTCAGGCCAATAGGATTTTAAGGGTGTCTTACTTGGATAGTGAAAATAGAAAATGGATACCCAAATGGGTACTGCTAAATTATAAACATATAAAAGGGAAGAGAATTAATGTTAAAGCTGTACCATTTTGAATATAAAAACATTGAGTAAATATGAGTTAATGGAACACATCAAGGTATGGGCAGTGGCGACTCAAACTCTGTTTGCCTCCTTGAACCTTTTAAAATATATGATGATGTTTCAACCGTTTGATGGAAATCCTAATATAACTATTGGTAATCAACTGATAGACTTAAAGAAATATCCATTTATTAAGGAATTAACTGTAAGGGATTTAGACCCCTTCCTAGGAGTAGCGGTACATGATATCTTAAAAGAGATGAATCATCCCATCTCTTATTTAATTATAATGAGGCAGTTAAAAGATTTGGCCATAAATTATTTTACCAGTTCTGAAATAAAAAGAGGAACTAGTTATTTCAGGTCATCTGTGGGAAGCATTGCAACAAGATAGAAAATATATATCCTCAGCGTATAAAATGGCAAAAGAGAGAAAATATAATAATCATATTCTGTTATCCAAATACTGGAGAGAGAAATTGCCATCCCTAGACGACAGTAAAATAGTAGAGGCGTTTAACTTAACATTAAAATCCGTATCACTTCAAAAACTGGTCTTTACTCAATTGATGATATTTAACAATGCATATTATACCCATCTTACACTTCATAAATTTGATTCAAAAAGTCACCTAAATGTCCACAGTGTGTAGATCAGACAGCAGACCTGTTACACATGTTCTGGAGTTGCAAGTGCATTTATAAATTATGGAATTCTTTAAAGTTACAACTACAAAAATGGGTTACCAAAACTCAACACTCTCCTGGGAATTTCTGATTTTACATATTCCACGGAGAATTTGGACAAAACAAAAAGATTGTAATTATGAATATTAGTTTACTAATGAAATTATATATAGCCACAAATTGGTTGAACCCAGCACAGGTGTCGTGGCAAAATTTCAGGCTGTTAGCGATTAAGCATATATTAGCGCACAAATTGTTAATTAGAAATAATAAGAAAAGTATAAACAGCACAAAAATTTGGGAACAAATCTTTAATATTATTTTATGTAGGTTCCTATCCACTTTCCGTCAGGACATTCTGTATGTATACCAACACATTCTTGGATTAGATAGAAAATGTAGAAATAATACAAATTATTGGCTTGAGTTGGTTTATAATTGTCTATTGTAGATGCTTTTATGTTTAATTTTCTGTGATTTTAATTTCCTGTACTTGGTTAAAATGATATTTATTCTTAATGTATTATAGGGAAACTCAAAATGGAACTAAAACATTGGAAGCAATATTGTACATAATGTAAATAGTGTGTGAAATGTATAATGGTTTGGCAAAACAATAAAAATGAGTATTGAAAAAAAAATAGAATTAATTTTTGCAACTTCCTGGGTAATATTTCAAACTTCTGTCCATAGTTCACATACTCGGTCCAGCATGCCTAATCCCTGACTACTGGTACTTCTCTTTCTTTCTATGCTGCCTGTGGAGTAGATGACTTCTGTGATGGTAGTACTCTGACTTCTCTGATAGTACTTCTGTGAATTGTTATGTTTCCTGTGGAGTGGATGACTTATGGTGGTAGAGTTCTGATTGACTATGTTGCCTGTGAAGTAGATTACTGGTATTTATCTTACTTTCTATGTTACTTGGGGAGTAGATGACTTCTCTGATAGTAGTACTCCAACTTAATTAGTAGTCTGACTTAGTCAGTATGTTATACCATCTAAAGATATGTAGAAAACTATACATGACAAATTTTTTGTGAGTATAACGCTAAGCATTTCGTGATGGCCTCTATGTTCCCATACCATACTGTAGTATATGTCACAAGCTTTGTCATACTACTGTTCGATTCTTAATTAAGCAGATTAATAAGTAGCATTCTTCTCTGATGTCTTTCTGCAAATTTTATTTATTTATTTTATTTTACATTTGTTAACCGGGAAATTCCGACTGGACCAGGTCCATTTTCAGCGGAGGCCCGGGGAGAAAAGCTCCAACATCAAGTTATACAAATACAGTACATCCAGCATAATACACAAAACAGGTTACATCATGTATGCTGATTACTGAGGAGTAGTCTATCGGGATGTCCCTATGCATGAACAGCAACACTAAACTGTTAAGGCGCTCTTGTCCCATGGAACTCCGGAGTTCAGACTTTATAAGTTTTAAGGCTGAATTAGCCCTCTCTACTCCAGCAGTTGTGACTGGAGGGAGCAAGAGTGTATTTAATGCAAAGGAAATGTTTGGGAACATTTTGACATTTGTTTGTGAATATGTCTGCTTCAAATCATTTGGCAGTGCAGAATTGTGCGATATAGCCTCCCATGTCCTTTTCCACAGTCTGAGCTCTTGGTGGAATGTTGTCGGTGAAGGCAAGTCAAAAAAAATGTTTAAGTGAACTCTCTCTATCTAATGTTAAGGTGTTCAAGTTTGATGGAATTAGTGAGAGTCCTTGAATAGCTGTTGATGCCATTGTAGTGAATCGTCTGGACAGTTCATGAATGAAGTGATCCAGAAAGGGAAAATTGCTCTTCACCAGTACTCTTCTGAAGTCTCTCCAGCCACATTGTTCCTCATAGTCTGTTTGCTACAGACACGTGGAAGGGGTAATTCAGTATTACTGCAGAAGCTCCCCATTTCTGACATATCTCTGAAGATATTCCTAAACTCATCTCAATGTTTGCACGAATAGCCTGCAGCTCATTAAGCACACAGCTGACTTGCTCATATGCATACAGTACGTCTTGTGACGATCCTTGCAGAAGTTTGCTAAGGGGCTTAGTAAAGCCAAACAAGAACCTTGCTGACTGGAAGGAAACAATAAAGCAAGACTTAGTAATTGAACTGTAAAATCCACTGGCATCTGTCAAAGTTTTTCCATCCCAGTGTGGCCCTCTGTTATTCATAATATTGTCTAAACAGTGAATGAGTGCTTCATACATATGACAGAAGTCATCAAAGCCTGTATGTCTCTCCACCCATCTGGTCTCGCACAGCAACTTAAGTTTTTGTTTTTCTATATGTTTTTTGCCACTTGCCTTTTGCTGTAAATTTATGTACTGCACTGATTCCTCTATACATCTTTGCCTTTTTGGGGAGTATTTGAAAAACAAACCAACTTCCTTCACTATATTTAACATTATTCGTAGTTCTGGAACTTGGCAAGTCTTGAAAGTACAAGGTTCAACTGGTGGCTAGCACAATGGAAAAAAATAGCATGTAGTACTTTTTCTTGAAACAAAGCTATACAGCCTTTCGGTGCTCCAGCCATGTATCCAGCACCATCGTACCCTTGAGCTTTGCAGTGCTCAAGATTTAACATTAACTTTGTTAGGTATGTGACCAACTTATTGCAGATCTCCTCTCCAGTCACAGATTCACAGGCAATAAATGCTATGAATCTCTCCACAGGATGGCCATTCTTCACATATAGTAGTACTACTCCAAGTTGTTACCAGTTGCTTATATCTGCAATTTCATCTGCTTGGATGGAATAAAAGGGTCCAAGAGGCTGTTGTTTAATATCCTTTATTATCTGCTGTTGAATATATTCTTTAATACTGTCTAGCAATTCATTCTGTACTGTTTTTGAAATATATGTTGCATTCTTTTGGCATGTCTGCAAGTGGGCTTCTACCTCTGTCACCAGCATCAATTCGGAAATCGACTAGAGATCTGAAGTTTCCTTTGTTGGTTGTACAGTCAGATGTGCAGTCACCTCTATATCCACAAAGTGCTATCCCTTGCCTTCCACAGTACTCCAGACACTTTATAATAGAGGTTAGTAGAGTTCTGTTTTTGGCCACCTGCAGCTGTGAAGCATTTGAAATTGCAAAGTCCACTCTTTGACTTGGATTGTCACTTGTGTTTCGGAAAGCATGTAATTTTGCCTCAGATTTCTTGTGGTAATCTAATTCTGAATGTTGCTGAATATCAGCTTTGGCATGCTTCCACTTACAGTATGGCTGCTCAATGAATAACTTTGCACGTTCTGTCTGTGCTGGTGTTGGAAATAACACACATGCTAAACAATACAGCCCATCTTGTTTCACTGAATATGCCAGAAAATTAAACTGTTCTAGCCATGACAGCTGACATTGGCGAAGGGAACTTCCTGATTTTCTTCTTTTGTCTGTGAGGGCTTTGAGTGGGAAACGAAAACCATCATGTGGTTTGTGGTGATTTATGACAATGCCTTTCTCCTTATCTGCAGCATTAGTACATGTGATGTACTCACTAATATCTGTCAGTGAACACTTTGTGACACTGACTTCATCCGAATGCTTCTTACTAACTTCACTAACAGTACTTCTCTCACTTTCTATGTTATCTGTTATGCTGCTGACTTCTGTGACAGTACTATTTTCACTGACTTCTCTGATGGCACTACATTCATTTACCATGTCTTCTGTGTCAAACACACATGTCTCTCTGACTGCTGGTTAAAAAAACAAAAACAAATATCAAGGGGAAGATAACTTCTGTAACAGTACAACAAATACTTCTTTAACAGTACAACAAATACTTCTGTAACAGTACAACAAATACAACTACATTTGCCTCCGTTGAATAGCGTACTGTTACACACACAAAAAAAAAAGTTTCACTAACTAAAAAAAATAGTAGGGAAAGACTCTATACACTGGATGCCTGCAAACCCACAAAAGAAATGCAAAGTATACAACATGGATTATTAAGATGTTCTATCTCACCGATGAGCTCCTGCCTTCATATATCACTTTTAGAGTACAGTACCTTTCAGTTCATTTTCCATTCCATATCTGACTTCCTTTCAAGACTAAAATCAGTAAAACTTATGAATACCCTCATTCATAAAATCCTAGACAAACACTTTAGCACAGGAAATAGTGTCACACACATCTGAACTATCTAACAGTCATCCTGAGAATAGGACATAATTCTGTACTTTGGCACTACTCTCACCCACAAATGACTTACCCTCAGAGACTGAACCTTCTCCGTGTTTTATGACCTTTCTGAAAAATTTGAAGAGAGACTGTTGATGTAGTTCCCGCTTGGCTCCTGAAGACATAGCAGCACTTTCTCCTGACATACTGCAGCTCATTTCAATACACGAAATAACTGCTTCTGTTATCTAACATACAAAATAAAACTGTGTCAAGTACTAATGACTTAGCTAATGGCCACAACAACATGTGTTCATCATACTGAAGAAAGAACGCATATAAAACGCTTCACAAATGAGATTTCTGGACTTTAACACAAGCATCCTGGACCAGATGGTCTGTATGCCATTAGGGGTGCTAATGTCCTTCACCTGGTCCTCACAAATATGCGGTAATGTTACCCCCTCCCAGTGTAATGTCCTCACTAATCAGGTCAGACCATAAAGCTAAAATAAAAATTAACCCCAAATAACTATGGAACTTCTAATAATTATTCTAAGGCTAACTTCCTACTATTAAGCAACACACTAACAACATTCAAAGTCCCCAAACTCTGAGAACAGTGCACCCTAATCAGAACAGTTCATAGAAACCCTGTGCAATCATGTAAATAGCTGCATAGAGACAGCTTAACTTCCCCAAAATAAGCATAGGGTATCCTCAAAAAGTAAGCCACACTGGTTGAACCCCAACATCAGTAGGTTGTATAACAAAGTAGAAAAACATGGTCAAAAGCAGGAAGGGCTATACTCAACAAGGTAATAGTTCCCCCTTCAATCCAAACATGTGAATCAAAGTTCTAATCATGTCTACCAAAGCCAAAGTTGACATAAAAATAACCTTCCAGGTAAAGGATAACCACAAGGCTCTCTTTACCTATGTCCACTACCTCATAGGCAACACACAGTTTTAAGTAGTGGAAACTGCAGAATACTTCCCCAGTATAGCTCTGGGCAAAGTTGATGCTCCGAACTTCTTTAACTTATTAATGGCAACCATCTGATACCTTTTATAGTTAAATTTGTTGTTGACATTGTTGAGTTATAGAAGAGTTGTGGTCACTTGTTTGGTCATTTTAAGAAACACTTTTGGTTCTGAACACCGTAGGGAGAGTCTATTTGCAGAGCTAAACAAATATGAAACTCCAGAGGTAGCTTTGTTTGTAGGAGTGTGCTAAAGTGTTTTTTTTCTGACATTTTAAAAGCATTAGAAAGTTTCCCATTTTCATCAGTTATCCTTCGGCTGCTGTAGTGGCAGTCGGTTGTTCTTTGTTATTTGAGAACTGCATGTTAAATGGGGGTCAAATGCACCCTAGTGAACACTACTACATATATTTTTTAACATTATTTGAGGTTGGGGTAGGACAGGAAAACATCTGACAATGCACTATTGATGGGAGCACAGTGCTAGGGTAGGTGCTTAAAGAAAGAGCAGTGTAATGGTAGAATATTTGAAAGGTGACTCTACTCTGGAATCATTAAAAAAAGTATGTAATTAATATGGTAGATCGGAGTTTCTCCAAAAATATATATATATTATTTTCAATATGAGCTCCTTTTTAACAGGAGGCTAAATTATATTTTGTTAGGTGGTAGAATTCATAAACGGTAGTGTGTGCATGAAAAAGGGTCCCAGAGAGTGTGGCAGTAAACCACGTAGAACATGGGACATGCAGGCACTGGAAGCAAGAAACTGAACCAGTAAAGGTGAAGAGGAAATACTAAGTAATATTTATGTCTATTTGTACATATTTGTTTGTAACTAGAGAATTTGTAGCTGGAAATTACCTCATAGCCCATGTCAGCAGCAAGTATTTGCTTTTATGTGGTTTTAAGGATCCATTCATAAAGTGACTTGAATGAACAGGGAGTGACTAGTGTGTGCTGGTTGCAGCAATGTATCCCACCAGCAGCTGAGCATTTTTGTGGACAAGGCAAGTAACTGGAGTCCTCTTTTAATGCTGCAAATAATACAGAAGGGGATCAGGGCATTGTTTTTGCACTAGGATCATTGGCATTGGCTAGCTGATGAGGTTAATATGCACAGGAAGTATTCTGACTTTGTGGGTTTAGTATTTCTAATTATGTTTGGTTTGTTATACCACTAGTCTGCTGGAAAATATAAATTGTTTTACATTCTTTAGACCAGATACACAAGGTGGGGATGTGTGGAAGCTGCACTGTTAATGAATGAGAAAATGGCTAACATGAAAAATACTTTGGTAACATCCTCCAGTGGTTTCAGAAGAGGCATTTTGTCTCTGTCTTTATATGATGACTTACCGTGATTGATATAGCTTCCCTGCCTTTGTTTTGCAGAAAAATCTGATTTTGTGTGTCTTGGGGAAGGGTCTCTATACTGCAGAAAACTATGGCAATATATTAGAAGCTATTTTAATGTGTTGTGAAGTAATAGAACAAACTGCAGTTTTGTAATAGTTAATGCTGCTAAATGCATAATAACTAATAAGTACTGATAATTTATTTTGATAATGGGTGTCCAGCTGAGTCAAGTCCATGTGTTATAAAAGCCATAGTGAAACACTCTAAAGCAAGATATAATGCCAATATCAGGCATAAATTGGTCTGGACTGAAAGAAAAAAAGTAAAACACTGCAAAGGTAGAAGACTTAGAGGTGAACGCCATTTCTGGCATCATTGCTGAGTAAAACAATGCACAGATGCATTGTCAAAACATATAAGCCAGTCATTCAAAGAAGTGCATGTAAGGAAACATTTATTCTTCATCTCCCACTTTGTTGTTTTCTGTGTTGTGGGGTGCAAGAGCCTACAGCATGCTGTAAGAAGAACACATGACAAATAAAGATAAACAGTTTAAAACTGTGAGAAGGGTAGCTGATCCTCAACAGGTAATAAAAACAGTTGTAGTTAAAGTTAGATCCCCATGATATATATGACTGAAAACGCACTAAATATAGCTATTTAATAATGACAACTCCCATAGTTATTCTTGAGCCATTTTTTAATGTTAGTAGTACAGTTTTTAGGTGGCCTGAGCCTGATGTAAAATTTCTTGCAAAATTTTATGCTTCAGTCCTGGATGCACTACATAGAGAAATGGATCCCTGGAAACCCAGCTTACCTGAATCTGGTAGGTGAGTTGGACACTGTTCTGGTCAGGGAGAGAGAGCAGCAAGTGGCTGATGTTTGCTTTCTTATCATGGATGATTGAGCTGCCAAGGTACCAGTGCACAAATGTCACCTATCAGACAAGCACACTGGCTCATTTGCAGATCGTCCTGAGCAGGACATGGCCTGTCAGGCAGTGCAATATATTTATCTGGGCCATATTGCATTTCACACAGGCTGAGACAGAAATTGGTCAGTATTAATTAGTACACTACCCTGGTAAACAAATATAAATAAATAGATAAACAAATACTTGGGGACATTCAGTCACATCCATGTATTGTAGACCATACTATGGCAGTGTCTTGTTGGCACCAGGGGATGTGGCATGCATAAATCCTCAGGTGGTCACCAAGGATAAAACAGCACCAGAGACGGTCCTCAATATCTTACTGTAGAGGCATTTAGGTCTTTGCTTCTGGGTAGTTCTCTACCTGACCCCTCACGGGGCACCCCTTAGTCTGTGAGATAGGAGAGACTGGGTTGAGGAGGTTAGCCAAGGCAGACTATCTTAATGTCACTGAGACACCAAAAATGTATAATGAACTGATATTTCACAACAAAATAGTCCCCTCCTTCATAATGTCAGCACAATACCAAAAATAAATAGTAAATTTATATTTTACTAAGAAATACATGGAAGGGAGTCTGAAAGAATGGTAAGCTAACACTGGTCCTAGTTCCATTTGGTTCAGTGAGAATAAGTGTTGCTTCCCATGATGGTTTATATATTTTTTTAAACTGATAATCATTGAATTATTTACATTTGTAAGGCAGATACATTTATTTCCATTTGATAACTGGGCAAGTATCTGGTCTGAGCACCCTTTATAGTGGATTCTTTTTGCACATTGCATCACCCCCCCCCACACACACACACACACACACACACACACACACACACACACACACACACACACACACACACACACACACACACACAAATTATGCAGCACTTCCCTTTCTAAGGAATACCAAACAAGCATACATTTTGTAAAACAAATTTCCAGTGGCAATCGGATAGTAAGCACACAGTGTAAGATTTTGTGTCCAGAAGGATGTTAAATGTTTTGGGCAAACTGGACTGTATTTTGAAAAGCAGGGTTGGTTGAATGTGGAGAGAGAGCGAGTGCAGAGCTGAGCTGGAGTTTGATGGATTTATGCTCTGGATCAGACAGATCCTGTGAGATATTGCAGCCTCTTCAGTATGGCTTACTAGCTGCCTGAGTTTAGTGCAGTTTACAATGATTGATGTTAATAGAAATGGGAGTTGGGGGGGGGGGGCATAACGCCTCGACTTCCTGGGAGATTTAGCTCCTAACGCACTCTGTTAAGTTTATTCACATGCACGAAATCAGGTGTGACCGAACTAATAAAGCCAGGAAAAAGTGATTTTATTGAGCAGATAGTGAGATTAATGGTCATTAGGCAGTGTTTGAGCTAGGATCGAGTAGGGTCTCTTATCGTGGCGCAGATAACAGCTTGGAGCGCGCTAGAAACTGATGACTGGTAGCTTGTGCATTTTGTTTTTTGATTGTACAGACCACAGCAAGCAAAGCTCTCTTTCACTTTTTTGAATCTCTCTTTAAATTGTACTTAACCGCAACAACAGTTAAAATTGCATTGTAAGCGGCAGCGAAAAGCAGTTGTCATCATAACTCCCAACAGTCTCCTTTCATTGTTTTATACAGCTGTAGAATATTTTCCCGCAGTGTGTGTGAGTGTTTGTGTGTGTGTTGGGGGGGGGGGGGTCTAGTCTGTTGTGGCCCTCCATCCACAACCCCTTTTTCTCAAGTTTGCATGTGGGGTTGGCAAGATTCACACCACCACCCTGGCGCGGTAGTTCTTCCACACCACGCACTCACACACACACTCACTCACATCTATAGCCACTTTAGAGTGTCCAGTCCACTTACTGCATGTCTTCGGCTCAGTTTTTGGACACCTCTCGTCAGTTCTGCAACTCTGTGATTTCTCACTTAAATGGGGTTTTTACTCCACCACCGAACTCACTGCAGAATGAAATACTTGAGCAAGCTCTTGGCAACATTGGGTGAGTAACATTATACAGTTTGTATAAATAAATAACCGGCCTGTAGGAATGCCCTTACTGCCAGTAATGTACTAGGAATGCTAGCTTTGGTCATGTTATGTGGTAGTTAGTTTTGTCTGTGTGACAGGCAATGCGTTTACTGCATTACCACTATTACTTTGATGAAATAGTCTGTTAAATGGCAAGCAGGCAGAGTCCATGAGTTAATGTGACTAAAATAACCTTATACTAGTGAATTTGCCTTATAAGTGTGTAGTTTATGCTGATTCGGGCTGCTTCCAATTAAATGGCTGTACATAAATTATGTATTGAGTAACTTCAAGGTAATTCACATGCAAAAATAATATTTGCAAGAATAAAGTATAAGAAAAAGAAAACAGAGTAGATGACTGGAGTGAGAAGCCTTATTAAAAGTCACAAATGTGTGTCCCATGGTTGATTTTCTTATGCAGGCTTCAGATATTTAAAACAAAAATAATGAAGGGTAATTCCTAATTTTAAATACCGCATTACAAGTATAATAGTTCACAGTTTTATTCGGTCTAAACTGGGTGATCATAAACCGTAGACTGGCAACTTTAGGAACACATTAACATTTATAAACCTACAAGGGATGTAAAGTTGGTAGAAGTATGTCTGGTCACAGTACCTAATACAAATCATGTAATAGTGACAAAGCAATTTCAAAGCATTGATGCAATTCCATGGAACAATTGCCTTCTATACCTCAGGCAATTAACTTCTATTATAAGCTTCTCTCATTAATATCAAACTCTTCTAGTAACAAAAATATATTTGATCTAATTATTATTAATTTAATAACATGAACAATGGGACGCCCAATCCATGACCGAAACAAGACTCCACAAGGCAAAGTGGGGAAAAACTAGTGCAGATCATATGGCACCATTTTTTAACTACAATCTGCCAAGGCATCTTGAGGGATTTAAAACCCATTTCGGGGAATCAGTGCATTTAGCATGTGGGCTAACAAACGATCAGAAATTATTTAATAATTATTTTTTGAAAGAGCACAAACACACTAAGGAAATTACTATTTCATTTTCCGACATCTGCGTCTTCATGCCAAGATTACCTCAGTGCCTTGCATAACAGTCACAGTGCAAATATTAAACTTTGTTCAAACAATTGGGGGGGCTCTTTGGTACAAAAATTAAAAAAAAAAAATACCTCTCACAGACTTGTTGACTCAACAGAGTTTGTTGCTGGAGTTCAGAACTCTGCACAATGAATCACTGCTGACTTTTATTCCCGCAAGTTTCTTCCTACACAATGCTCTCTGAAGTTTCTACCAAAACGCGCCTAACTCAACTGCAATAGAGAATTATTTGGAGGAGCAATTGAGGAGATTATAAAATCACCTGACTCTGCAACCTCCAATAGCTTCTCCGATGTATTTGAGTTAGGCGTGATTTTTCACAGCATATTGATGACTGGTTGATCCTGAACTGAGAAAAATGTACGGTATCGTACTAGTGTCCACATTTATTTTTTTTTAATTGTCAAGGAGACATTGATCAGAATATCATGGACAGCAACTCTATGATTTTGTCTCCATGACAGTCCAAAAAAAAAAAAAAAAAAGTAACTTGAAAACGGAACAAAGGTTCTAATGGACAAAAGGGGGCGGTGCACGCCCCTGCGCCCATGTCTAAATCCGCCACTGGTTTAGGCACCCAGCCAACATCATTCCCTTCTGAATGGATTACTGTCACAAGCAGGGGTCCTACCTATGTAAAAGTAACATGCACTGTTAACCATAGCTAGTCCCAACATAGACCTGAAAAGCCCTTCCTATACACTTCCTAGGAGGAAGGATCAGGCCTCAGGTTCATACTGTTTTGCCATTCAACTGCTCTCTTAGCTTCATGGGAGATGAATGTGTCCCATTATTAAAATAAACCTGACACCAAAAAGAAATGGAAAATGTACCTGAACAAGCATTCAACATAACTATCTAAGCTAAGATAAAAATGAATTTGAGGACAATCTGCCTGTATATTTTATAATTTCTACTGACTGACCCTCACAATCCAAGTTGGTGGCACTCCCTATCCAAAAGGAATGGGAAATATTTTGATTTAAATTTTATTTTTACCTCTTTTTCTTCTCTTTATTGGAAGAAAGGGATGGATATATTGTAGACAGGCAAACTTTTGCCATCACATGGGGCCTAGGCAGTTAGAAATTCACACAGACTATACAGAAGACACTCCAGAGACTAACTGAAATCATCGAATGTTGATTTATGAATTATTGCACAACTGATTGGTAACAGAATTATTATTTTGATTTATATTTTATTTTTTTTACCTCTGATTTTTATTATTATAATGAAATGTAACTGCAAGCAATAGTGATGGAAAGGACATCCATCATTTTAGTGTGACTGGCCAACTGGTACAGAAAGTGACAGAGACTACTTTATGAATTATGTCACTAGTTTAAAGGAAGCTCAATGTACTTAATTTAATATTTATTTGCATATTGTTTGTATGATTACTGTTATTAATAGTAAAGCTAGACTTACTGAATATGATTGTACTTGTGCAACTGTTACAGCTTGGAAAATTATTGTTACATATAATTATGACTGGGCTGATGGGACAAATAATATAAGGTAAGGTGGAAACAGAACACATTTAGGAAATGAAGTGTCCACGGCCAGTAAAGATCACTGACCTGCTATTGAACACAATGCTACCAGTGGCAACTTTGGAATTCAGGATACAAGTATTCAGCAGTCTGAGGTCCTACAGCATGTAGAAGAAAAGGAAAACAGAGAGAATTTCAAAATAGTAACTAGGAAATAAAATAAATTAATGTCTATAATGAAAGGAGAATATACACTAATATAACACTGCTTTGTTATGTAACACACCGATCCAGTCTACAGAAAATTACATAATTTTACCAACAGAGAAGGTAGATAAAAGACACACCAAGCAGACTAAAAGGAAGAAACCAAAACTGAACAAAGAGATTAAAGCTCATTACTGTAAGAAAAAAAGAAGAGAAAGACCAAAGGTGACAACATGTCTCAGACTGTGGAAGTACAAAGACAACTAGATGAGAATTACAAACAAAATAAATTGTGAAACCAGTAAGATTAATACAACTAATGATATCATTCCTTTGTAACAATTGATAGAGAAGACAATGAATTAGAACTGGGAGATTCTTCAGGTCTGGTGAGAAAGTATAAACTTGTAACTGGAAAGTCACTTGTTGCAGGTACTGATATGTACATTTGCAGAAAAGATAATGACCATCAAATAGTGTTATGGTTACCAGGAACAAAATACAGGATGTGAGTAGGGCCTTTGAGTGAGTTAATGTAAGGAAGGCTGCAGATGTTTCTGTTCAGGCTGGTACAAATGATACTATCTTCAAAGGCTTTCTGACTGTTAGTAAGGAACTTACAGCCCTCTTAGATAGCATAGTTTGTACAGCTATTAGGACAATTTTTTCACAAATCACATATAGAAGAGAGACTTAAGTCAGTGCAAATGAAAACATTTTAGGAGGTAAATCCCTACACAAAAAACAGACTATTTCAAAAAGCGAAAATGTGTAGAACATGCAAAGCTAATTTTGGGCACACACATATATGTATAGACAGGAAGGAGTCCACTTGTCAAGACAAGGGGAGAGAATTTTTGCAGCAGATATGTTAAAATATCTGTCTTACATAACACAAGATTTTTGTCAGATATGAAATTTAACAGTTCACAGACAGCAAAAGTTGATGTGTCTTTGCTAGCTGTTAATGCTAGAAAAATTAGTAATATTTTATTTTTAATTTGCTACACTCACTTAAGATTGATGTTATTATTTGTGAGACATAATTAAAGAACATTGACTGGAAACTAGTTCTGTCAGGGTATAAATATTGTCATTGTAAAAGATAGTTTAGGTGTTATGATGGTGATTTAAGATTGTTGAGATTTCTGATTAGTATATGTTTGATGATAACACTGGTACTGCAGATTTTGCAATTGTGATGATAACAATAACCATGGAATAAATAATTGTTGGAGTGTAAAGACCACCAAAGTCAAGTACTGATGGCTAGAGAACAGCCTTAATATCCAATTTTGCCAACCATGAATCCTTGAATTTCTTAATGTTACAGACAGCCTCTTCCAGGGAGGTATAAAATATGTGGATCTCATCTCTTTTTATACAGTCATTGATGAAGAAGCTATGGGAAAAGGACAAATTAATTATTAGTTTGAACTTCCCTTCCTTCTTTGTAGGGACATGAACCAATGGGGAAGTTTGAAAAGGAACAAAAAGGCAGAACACTGAATGGGTCTGATAGCCTAGCAGCAACTACCTTTGTACTAAGCAGCTTCCTAACCTCCTCCTTAGCTGTGACTGACCACAGATTCTTACAAACTGTCCCCATGACAGATGCCCATGACATAATGAAAAAAAAAAAAACTTGTAATAAATAGCATGCAATTTTCTATCAGGCTATGCCTGTAGTTCCCTGGTTAACACATCTACCTTAATGGAGGAATGTGAGAATCTATTATAGGAAAGTGCCACAAAAGAAGGTAGGGTCTCAAGACTCCTGAAAGGAACCCCTGTCCCTGAACATCTGTTCTGACTGGTAATACAGATGTCTGCCCTTGCCACTCTGAGCACACATGAGCAAAGTGACAAGTTGGCCAGGCACACCTGCCATTTTTAAAACCGTGTTCACTGTCCCAAACATTTTGGATCTCTGATCATACCAGAACCAGGCTAATCTGCCTATAACATGGTGAGCCTCATGCAATGCTAAGATGTAGGACAGCAAAGGCAAAGCCTGATGTGGGTCCCTCTTTGTAGTCACTACCATTTATCAGGTGAAGGTCACTATCCAATTATCCCAGTTTCCCAGCTTAAAAGAATTTACATAACTCTTCCCCAGTGCAGAGAGGGCTGCTGTCAAATCCTTGGCTCTAGAACAGTCCAGCTCAAACAAATGTCACTGTCTATCCAATCAAAAACATCAACGTAATCCATATGGCATATATTATCATTAATCAAAGCAGAAAGATGTGATGTAATACAAGCCCTTATCAAAACTGGGTCTAAACATGCTTGAGCTGCTCTGCAAATGTGTTGGATAACTGCTCTGTCCATCCACAGCTTGCTGACTGGCTAAAAGAAGCTGGAGGAAGCCCAACAAAAGAGGACTGTCACATCCAGTCCCTCCTCCTCCGGCTCTTGGTTGGGGTATATGCTGAATATTCCTGAGCCCGTTCTCAATAACTATGTCAAACAGTGTAGGCCTGCCCTCTTCCAGTAATCCATCTAGAAACCCTTTTAGATACTCTTCCCCTATTTAATCCTATATATCACCTACATTAACCCAGTCATCTTCTGCAACAGCTGTAGGTTGCCCCACCACAGGCATAACTGTCAACTGCCCCACATGTGAGAATTCATCTGCTTCGTGTGAATGCCATCTCAGCTTCTTAGCCACACTCTTGCTCTCCTTAGGGTCAGTCTCCGCACTGGATGTTCTAACTCTCTTGTTTGAAACTGCTAACTGGTAATCTCCCTAAAACGTGACTCAGCCTCAGTGTCAATCCTTTCCAATGCAACCTTAGATCCTGAATTGCCAACGTATCTATAGAAAACAAAAATAAACTTTATTAATTAATCCAGTGTAAGTTGCTTCTAATTAATAGCTAAACACAAAACTGAGCCTTATCACCTCAAGTCCAAAAAAAAAAAAACATCCTAGGCTTGACTTATAAATCTCTGGCTCAAAGACTAAAACACTACTAGTGAAGCTAATCAGGCAGCATGACATGGTTCAGCTATAGCTGCCTGAAAAATCAAATCATCTTCCATTAATGCATTTCCTGATGAGTTCTAAAGGAGATGGCCATGCCTTACAATCTACAACCTACAACACTATTAAGGGCTGAAAGCCTTAGAAGTGTAAGCTGAGATAATCCTGAGTAGTCAGTTAACAACAACCTCAAAGGTGGGATGCCTAACTATTGAACTAAAAATTTGCTCCCACTTTGTTTAGCAACAGTTTGGCTCAGTGAGGGAGGGGATATTTGCTCTTGTAGTTCCACTCAGACTCGCATCATAACAATCCTAACACAACCATCAAACCACTTCATTATTAGACTGGTGGTCAAACTAAAACCCAGAACCTTCAAAACATTTTATCGGCACTCTTTCCTCTAGACCAAATGAGAACTGTTACTCAGTCTGTTATTAATGCATATATATTCATATACTGCAGATCTGAAATAAAATTATACTGTACTTATTATTATTATTATTATTAAAGTTATTTTGCACCCCTACAACTAAATTTGGCTGCTCACCAGGGCTGATGAAACACAAGTAGATCAGGATGTTGACAATCTACCTCAGACCATCATCATGTCTCCCACCTCAAAAAGACAAACATAATGGGGTGGGATCAAAGTTCCAGTCAGGGACAGTTGTTAAATGGTCCTCCTATAATGGAGTATGTATTGGCTAATCAATATGCACAATGTCCATTCCTACTGGATAAGCATCTAGACACTCAGGTTAGCCAGTCCAAATGCCAGCTTGTAGTCAATATCTTACATCATACCTCTAAACCTCTTAGTGCAGGAGTGCTGGATCAGCCAAACTTAACAGGAAAACAAAGGCGCAATATCTGGGACAGAGCTAAAATTGCTCTTTTAAAATTTAGAAAGCTGATAGAATAACGGCTTTGCATTAGTATACCTTTTCTAAAGCATATGTAGTCTGACTTAAAAGTCTAACATTATTTAAGGACTTCAATCCTGGATAATTTATCTCATTGCCTTCTAGCTTATCACCGGGATTGGTGAGCACTAGGTAGCCTATCTACCAAGGAGGAGTGGTTTCTGGTCCAGAAATTGTAGTTTATAGCCAGTTTGAGCACTTTTTCCATCTCTTTCAACTTTCTGGTTTAAAAGCCCACATTTGCGCTTGTTTCCCACCTTTCCTATAATTAGTCTAGTCCAGATACAGATTTGCTGTATCCAAGACTGTTTGTAAGCTTCTGAACCCCCCAAGCCTCTCTGTGTCGGAGGGAAGCCTTTTAGCTTGTCAGTGGGCGTGATAAGCACTAGGTAGCCTATCTACCACAAGAGGAGTTTATTGGCCATTTGGGCAGTTTTTTCCATCTCCTTCAACTTTCTGGTCAAAATGCCTGCGTTTGTGCTTTTCCTGCCTTTCCTGTAACTAGTCTAGTCCAGATACAGATTTGCTGTATCCAGGACTGTATGTAAGCTTCTGAGCCCCCCAAGCCTTTCTATGCTGAGGTAAGCCTTCTAGCTTATTAGTGAGAGTGGTAAGCACTAGGTAGCCTATCTACCACAAGAGGAGTGGTTTCTGGCCCAGAAATTGTAGTTTATTGGCTGTTTGGGCACTTTTTTCCAACTCCTTCAACTTTCTGGTTTTAAAGCCTGCATTTGTGCTCATTTCCCACCTTTCCAATAACTAGTCTAATCCAGATACAAATTTGCTGTATCCAAAACTGCTTGTAAGCTTCTGAGCCTCTCAAGCCTCTCTGTGTGGGAGGGAAATCTTCTAGCTTATCAGTGGGAGTGGTAAGCACTAGGTAGCCTATCTACCATAAGAGGAGTGGTTTCTGGCCCAGAATTTGTAGTTTACTGGCTGTTTGGGCAGTTTTTCTATCTCTTTCAACTTTCTGGTTTAAAAGCCCATATTGCACTTGTTTCCCGCCTTTCCTGAAACTAGTCTAGTCCAGATACAAATTTGCTGTATCCAGGACTGTTTGTAAGCTCCTGAGAGGTACCAAAGTCTGCTCTTCAATTTTTCCCTTAGATCTGCTAGTTCTCTCCTCTCCTGCATTTTTACTAGCTTATTAGTCAAGCACTTTACCATACCAAACTTCTTGTAGCAATTATTGTAGCACACAAAAGTACTACCAGCACTAAACATTCTACAAGGAAATAGCTCCACTACTTATTATTAATGCCCACCCCTCCAGGCATGTCTAAAGGTCAGTTCCCTGTCCTTTCTCCTGTTAACCTGTTGAACTTGGGCATCTTGAGGCAATGTAACAACTGTTTCATGTACACCGACAGCCCACTACTCTTACCTCCCAACACTCAGGCTTGTGAGAGATGCACTTATATATCCAAATTGGAAGCCACGCACTCTCCAGCCAAGACCGAAATAGCTGGTCAAGAGGAGATGATCAACAATTGCACCACATTACATGGAACACGTAGCCCTCCAGAACACACACCAGCACTGCCTTCACACAAAAACACAAACCACACACCCACCTTCATGGAGGCTCTCAATAAAAATCTACCCAAACAGCAGAGACCTCCAAGTCAGAAACACACTCGACAACTACAACAACAACACTAATCACGAGACACATAACTCTCCTAAACAGTGTGCCATTCACCCAAAGCCCCTAATGCAAAAGAGCATGCCCAGCGCACTAGTCATAGGTGACTTGATAGTGAGGCACACTGATGTCCCACTCACTAGGTTGAATAAGGAGAAAGTAATAGTCAGCTGCCTGTCAGGTGCCAGGATCCGCCATATGACGCATGCACTCAGGTCTCTCAACAACAGGTACAAATATGACTCTGTCATTGTACATGTGACTGAGATGTACCTCCCTGGACTACATGAAGAGAGACATGGAGGAGCTCTCAGATTATGTAGCCCAGGCGGGTACAACCCTAGCCCTGAGCAGCATACTACCATCACCCAGAATGATACCACAGTACAAGCAGAAAATGACTGATTTCAACAATTGGCTAAGTTTCTGATGTCATTCTAAGGGGATCCAGTATCTGTCTGCCTGGGATGACATGACTGACAGACCTCGATGCTTTGCCAGAGATGGCCTGCTTCTGTCACCCCTGGGCTTCTGAATACTGGCTATGGCTCTTGCCACCCCTATAGTGCCTTTTTTAGGTGGTGTTCCAAAGACAAAATTACCACCGTAACAGCTACAAACAAATGCAATCTGAGGGTCATGCTGCTCAACACTAGAAGTCCAAATCTCAAAATGCATTCGCTCGAAGCACTCCTTAAAATGGAGAACATCGACATTTTTGCCGTAACAGAGACCTGGTTCAAGGCAGCAGAAAGCACCCCTGCACTACCAGGCTATAACTCATTCCACACCTTTCGGCTCGAGAACATGGACCAAAGCTCCAAAGCTGGTGGTGTTTCCATATTCATAAAGGATGCGCACACCTCCAGACTGATACCCCAACATAATGCATCAGAGATACTTCAGGTGCAGCTAACATTGGGTAAGACAGCAATTCAGACTGTAGCCTGTTATAGGTCCCCAACCATGTCCCAAGACACTCACTCCACGTTCCTAAGCACCCTGGAGAATATTAGGGTCCAACCTAACACACTCATACTGGGCGACTTCAACTACAGCTCCATTAACAGGGAAAACTACTCATGTACCAATACACTTGCCCAACATTTCCTGGAATTCATTAATTCCAATGCCCTGGACAAGCTCGTTCTTACCCTCACTAGAGGTAGCAGCATCCTTGACCTGGTCATTACTAACATGGGCAACTGTTGCTCTTCACCAATAGTCAACTCCTCCCTGGTTAGATCGGACCATAAACTAATCACCTTGGAAATCCACATCCCTCCCACCCCCCAGCAAAGGTAACCACCATGAAAAACTTCTCCAAAGCTAACTTTGGGCTCCTAAGAACAAAGATGGCTAACTTCACGGCACCCATGCAAATGGAGAATTGTTGCATGACCACCGAATCATACACCAATGCACCGTACAAACACGTACTCAAATGCATGGATCTCGCCATACCCAATAGAACCAAGACACTCTCCTCCATAAAAAGGAAGCCAATCTGGTGGTCCCCTGCCATAAACAAACTCTACAACAGAAGGAGGAAACTGATGCGGAATAAGGTAAAGTCCCAAGACTGGAAAAACTCCCTTATCAGCCTCAACAAAAAGTTGAGATCCCTCATCAAATCCTCTAAAGCTAGGTATGAAAACAGAATTGCAGCAGATAGTAAAGACAACCACAAGGACTTCTATAGTTATGTAAAAAATCTCCATGGCAATACCCAGATTTGCTCTGAGCTACTGCACAATGGTACCTCCTATACTGAGCCAACAGATATTGCCAATATACTGGCCGACAGATTCAGTGCCAACTTTGCCCCTCCCCCCAGAGGACCAATCACAATACCAGTAGATTGTCAGGCACCCAGTATTACTGCTGCACAGGTTAAAACAGCACTGTCCAGGACCAAGAATGCAGCCTCTATGGGACCTAACAATATCCCTGGCTGTGTTCTACATGAACTACAAAGTGAACTGGTACCTCATCTGTGTGACCTATTCAATCACAGCCTCACCTCAGGCTTTGTCCCTACCAAATGGTGCACTGCTGTAGTCATCCCTCTCCACAAAGGACGAGCGAGTACAGACTCTGGGAACTATCTCCCCATTAGCCTGATGAGTCTGATATGCAAAGCTATGGAACGCATCATCATGGACCTAATAAACAAGGATATAGGGAATCTATAAACTCTGGATCCCACACAGTTTGGTTTTGTAAACGGTAGGATCATGCCTGCTCAACTTGGTCGACTTCTTTGAGTCAGTCACCAGAGTTGTGAATGAAGGCAAGGTGGTTCATACAGCCTACCTTGATCTGGCCAAGTCTTTTGATACCATTCTCCACTCAGGAATAGTAGAAAAACTCACTAAGCTTGGCATTAACCCCTATATCACTAGGTCGGTTGCAAACTGGCTCACAGATAGAACCCACAGTGTGAAAGTAGCTGACTCCAAGTTAGACTGCCAATTAGTCATGAGTGGAGTCCCACAGGGTTTGGTCCTGGGTCCTCTTCTGTTTGGTATCTACTTCTCTGAAGTCCAGGCCAACACGAAGGGTCTCTGGCTGACAAAGTTCACAGATGACTGCAAGTTGGGAGCTATTATTAACTTCCCAAGTGATGTTGACATCCTAGAGAAAGGCTTCACTGAGGCCAACAACTGGTGTCAGAACCATGACCTTAAGCTCAATGCCAAAAAAATGTGCCATCGTCCCCTTTGGGAAAAACCCAGTTCCCATAATTACCACATCGATGGTAGTCCACTGAACACAGAAGGCGTTACAAGAGATCTGGGAACACAGGTTGACAGCAACCTCTCTTTTGACCACCACACTGCCACTGTGGTCAGAAAGGCTTTCTATATGGCACATCTCATTACTAAGGGTTTTGCATCCAGGAAGAAAGAGGTCATTATCTCCCTCTTCTCTTCCCTCATTAGGACAATCATCGAGTACAGTGCCCCATTTGGCATATACATCACTAGACACCTGTAACAACTAGAGAGGCCACAATAGTACATCACAAAGAGGATCCTAGGCCTTAAACACTTGTTCAATATGGACAGACTCAAAAAACTCCAGCTATTCTCTGTCTCATATCACCTACTTATTGGCAATCTCTGCTTGACTTATAAAGCCATGTCTGACCCAGCTCTGTTAGAAATGCTACATGGGAAAAGGGAGGACAGACAGCACAAAGGGAAGCACATGAGCAGACAAGAGGATGAGGAAGGGAATCCATGGGAAAGTATGTATGTGTTCCTGCTCTAAGCCCACTTAGTTCTATATCCCTCTGCCGTGGCTACGTTTTACTTCGTGGAGGTTCTCAATAAAAATCTACCCAAGCAGCAGAAACCTCCAAGAAAGAAACGCACTCGACCACCACAACACTAATCACGAGACACATAACTCTCCTAAACAGTGTGCCACTCAACCAAAGCCCCTAAGGCAAAACAGCATGCCCAACACACTAGTCATAGGTGACCCAGTACCTCCCTCTTCCCATCTTTCAGTGCATATTTAAATGAGAGAAAGCTAGAGCTATTTCTAATATTTATTGGAAGATTATTCCAGGCTTGGGTGATGTGATGGGAAAAGGGGCATTTTCCAGCATTTTTATTGGGCTTATGAACTGTTCAATTCTCTGCTGAAGCACTTTCTGTGTGGAGTCTGCATGTCCTCCCGACAGTCGAGTTACATCTAAAGACATGCAGGTAGGTGCATGCTTGAATGGGTGTGCCTTCTTTGAAGGTTGGGCATCGGGCTGGCAACTTTTCACCATAAAAATCCACTGCCAATCATTAGCAGACCGGAGTTCTGCTGTGGCAACCCCTAACCGGGAAAAGCCGAAAGAAAACATGAACTGATAGAACTTGTTTGTCTTTGTATCTTAGAGATCTAGAGAGAAAGTAGCTAAGAAGAATGGAGGTTAGATCTGGGCAGGCAGTGGGTTTATATATAATGTTGTGGGCTGTTAAGAGTTGTATGAAGGAGAGACGTTGTGGTATCTCTAGCCATCCTATTGATCAGAAGGAAATGTAGTGGTGAGTAGAATTGGAAGAAAATGTGGCAAATTTTGCAATTTTATTTTAGCAAGCTTTACGTTTAGATATGAGAGAGATCTGGAGAGTGATAAGGATATTTATGCCATATAGTAGGGAAGGTAATAGGTATGTGTCAGCAAGAGTGATTCTGGTGGATTGGTTAAGAAAAGGAGAATGTCTGTAGAGCATGCCTAATTTCTGGTGGGTTTTTGGATTTTACTTTGGATCCTGAGATCAAATTTTAAGTTTTCATCAATGATTACACCTAGCAGCTTAGTGTAGTGTAAGGGGCTGTTTCAATTAGAGTATTATTTAAGGAATTAATTTTGAAATGTGGTTTATTTACTATTTACCCTTTTGGGAAAATATGTGAGTTTTGTTTTATTGGAGTTAAGTAGTAACTGGGAGTTGTTTAACCAGAGTTCAATAGATGCAAAAGTTTTATGGGCCATGAGTTGCAGGTCAGCTATGTTATCTGATGAGCAAATAATAATTGAGTCATCTGCATATTGGATTAATTTGGATTTTTTATAGGATAAACGAAGATTATTTATAAAGATGTTGAACAGAAGGGGTCCATGGATGGATCTTTGGAGAACCCCTATGAAGTTTGGTAGAAAGGGAAAAAGAGAGCCATGCCACTTAACTGACTGTTGTCTTTCTGCGAGATAGCTTTTGAACCATGCAAGGGAAGGTGATGTGAGACCAAGACAGGAAAGTTTGTATAATAGCTTAGTGTGTGAGACTCTATCTTATGACTTAGAGAGGTCTCAGAAACAGTACAGAAACTAGTTGACCAGAGTCTCTATCATAATCTATGGTATCCATGAAGGACAGGAGAGCAGTTAATGTGCTGTGATGTGGTCTGAAGCCATGATGCATTGGAGACAGTAGTGTGTTATGGAAAAAATGATTAATGAGTTGCAAATGGATACATTTTCAAGTATTTTGGACAAAGGTGATAGGATTGCAATGGGGAAGTAGTTAGATCATACCTCCCAACATCTAAGTACAAGAAATCTGGACAAAGCTAAAACTGATGGGGCCGGGGGGAAAAAGGCCCAAAATCAAGGACAAGTTTTAATTATTGGTCATATAATCATAGAAAGTTGCTAGAATGATTGGTTTTGTGTTATCATGCATTTTCTGAAGGATATGAAAGATAAAACTCAAATGCATGTCATTATTTAGTGGCTTCAGTCCTCAGTGATTTGCCAGAAATTTCCCAAAAAACTATAAATTTTCTAAGGAATATGAGACAAAAATTTGGACATTCTGCAAAAATCTGGACAGTTGAGAGATATGAGTTAGGTAGATCAGAGGAGCCTCCTCTTTTGTGTAGTGGGATAACGTATGACTTTTTTTCCGGATGCATGGGACATATGATTCAGAGACATATCTGTTGATAAGAATACTTACTGGGTAAGCTATGGCCTCAGCAGCAAGCTTCAGATATTCTGCAGGAAGGTTATCTGCAAAGATTTCATATATATATATATATATATATATATATATATATATATATATATATATTGTTTAATTATGGTATGGATTAATTTTCCTGACCAAATCCACTTACCTCTGGTCACTAGGCAGACAGATATTTGTAGTAATTAACTAAGCAGGAGGAAAGAAATGCTCAGGAAAGCTCAGTCAGACATTCTTCTGAACTGATGACCTGTCCCTTCACTCAAGATTACCCTGGGATAACTATCAAGTGACAAGCCCACCTCCTGTATAGACCATAGGACAAACACTTTTGCCAGCGAATGGAATTTTTTTGTAAATGCTGAGTAATATGATTATAAACATCACAGGTACAAAATTTATTTAGAAAAATGTAAGACTTTACTGTTCCAGCATTTACATGGTTTAAAGTTATGTAGGATATTATACCTTGCACATGGGTCTATATTACAATGTCGAACTCACAGGAGTTCAAATGTTATAATATCGAACCATGAAGTTTGAAACCCAATAATTACGAAAACAAAGAACAGTGATTTTTTTCCCAGGGGAAAAAAACGCTGTTCTGTTACAAAAAAAAAAAAAAAAACACTTACACTTTAAACTTAAACTAAAGTGGGGGCTTCGCCCCCCCACACCCCTCAACATGGGGGGCTGTGCACCCCACACATCCTCTACTAAATATACCAACTCGGAGATCACACCACAGTGGGGGAAATAGCAAAGCCCCAAAAACGGCCCACCGATTTTTTTTCCCTGGGAAAAAAATCGGTGTGCCGTAGCTTCGCTATTTTTGTATTTTGGACATTTGGGTTCGATATTACAACGTTCGGACTCCTGTGAGTTTGATGTTGTAATATAGACCTGTTGCACATTGATAACCAAAAGCTGTTAAATGATAGTAACACATAAAAGTATTAATGCTTCACACTTTTTCTAAATATCCTTGTACAGAATCATGAGAACCATGATACAGTACTTGAATGTACAAGAACACTCATTCATCTACCTGCTTAACTGAACCTTCAACAAGGTATCTTTATTCTTCCCACAGGAAGGGTATCAAAGAGTGTTCTAGATCTGTTAGCTTGTGATGTTATCTGGACTAATCTATTATACTCTTGCTTCTTTTTCTTCTTTATTATCATTTTGCTGGAAATATCATGTTTGGGTACAATTAAGTAATGGTTTTAGATATTATGCTATTAAAACAAAATATATTTATGATTTTATGTATTATGTATTTGAAGTATGTGAAGAAAATTAAAATTGTATGTATTTGTTTTTAACTGTGTCTAAAGACATTAACATTAGTGATACTGAAGACTATAATAATAAAATTACAATGTAATAGCCAAAATGCGGGTTATGACTTCATTTTGTTTCTAAAATACAGAAAAAAAAACACTAGTTTCCACTATTTTTCCCTACATAATGTCCCAGTGGATTGTGCTCCTTCTGATAGGGTACACCTCCACATAATGGCCACAGTAACTTAATTCAGATTGTTAATCTTCCACACACACACACACACACACACACACACACACACACACACACACACACACACACACACACACACACACACACACACTCTACGCTGTTACTTTTATAAAACATAACAATGATTGTTTAACATTAATGATATAATAGTGCTTTGCTTTTATGCACAGCTTCTGATCCCCCCCGAAGGTAGTCACTTCCTTTATGTACACTTCTGATGTCTCATTGTGAGGAAAGTCAAAGCAGTACCATAGCTAGGGTGGGGTGAAGTGGGAAGCAGCCATGGCCGTAGATTGTTATGAGGAGTCTGTCCATACATCCATCCATCCACTTCCTCTTTTTCCCATTTTTACACATAGGGCAGGGTGTCACTTCCATAGCGACAATCATCTAGAGCCAAGGTTTACACTGCTGAGTGACTAGCCCCACCGTGGTAGTTCTTCCTCTCCAAACACTTGCATGCCTCACTCACTCTTATGGTCAATTTAGTGTCTCTAATCCACCTACTGCATGTCTTTGAAATGTGGGAGGAACCAGAGCACCTGAAGGAAACTCTACACAGAATGCACCCCTGCCAGGAATCAAACCAGGGAACCTCTTGCTGTGAGGCAGCAACACTATCTACTGCACCAAGAATTGCTGAAGTACTGGCAATAATTTAACCAGCTATAACTTATTTACTTATTACTGCTTAATTAAACTTGCAGATTTGCTTGATGTCATGCTCTTTTAGTCACTGTGTTAACTGTAGCAAGGAGCTAGTATAGCTCTTTGCCTCATTTAGTGGAAGGAGGCTCAATTTTGTTTTGGTCCTCAGCTTCTGAAAACCATTTTGTTTAGGTCAACTTATGCTTAAGTAGGAACTTCCAGAGGGATTGCACAAGATGTCAATTGACCTAGCTACAGATCTGAATGAAAGACATAATTGGCATAGTAATGTATTTAAACTTGCTGATATCAGACACAAACAGCCTCCACCAAGCCATATCAATTATCGTTTAATAGTAGCATGATAAATGCCCTTTGCTTTTACACACATCATGACCACACACTGCCCAACACACACAAAGATAGTCACCATCTGTATACATCTCTTATGTCTGATTGTGCTGAAAGTGAAAGAAGTAATGGCATGGGCTCTACCAACCAAGAGCATTACATTAGACTGGTTAAGCTACTAGAAGACTAACATCACAAGGTTTTGAAATGACAGAACAAACGATTGGACTGGTTTGTCATCTCCAAAATGTATGGTTATCTTCCAACTGCTAGTGGATTACAACCAGATACCGGCAAGTTATGAACTGTTTTAAATATGCAGACTCCAGCAAATATATCTTCATTAATGCAGTTCTCTGGGATGGCGTAATACCTATCCAAGTTTGTACCTCACTTTCCAGATATAAATAGCTGCTTCTCAAAAAAGCTGCTTAATTATGAAGCAGTCATTGCCTAATCAAAACACCAAACTGAAAGCTTTGATCTACTGAAGAAATTGTAACTTTAACACTTAGACTTAAATCTTTTGATGCAACATTACCTATGATGCTTTAAGTGGATGTAAGCTTTCTGCATGGGGCAGATCATCCACTTATCAATCAAGAACATAAGCCAGGTTTGTACAAAGTGAGAGAAATTCTGATCATAGTCTTTGGTTCTCAGAAATATCAGGATTGTATGTATGGAAAGCATATTTCCCAATTGTATAAAATTCCTTAGTCTGTTTTATTACTAATTTACATTTTGTATATTGCTAAACTATGTATGTTTTCTATGTTGTAAATCTGTAATTTGTAACTCTGTGTAAACTAAATTTTAATGAGGAGCTTTTCTCCCCGAGCCTCCACTGAAAATGGGTTTCTGGCCCAGTGGACTTTCCCAGTCAACAAATGTAAATAAATAAATAAATAATATTAAAGTGGAGACAGATCCTGAAGCCTCTTTCAAGCATATTTGAAAAATAATTGCAAAAGCACCTTCAAGATTACAAAGAATTTTGTTGAAGCTTGAGAAACATGATGTTGAAGTAAAGTGTAAAGCAGGAAAATTGATATATATTTCTGACTTACTTAGCCCAGTTTATCTAAATTACTGCCTGGAAGATTTTCTGAAAGAAGAAGAGCTTCCAAAGAGCCTATGGGTGGTGGCATAAATTCCATAGTTGCCAGAGAAATTGAGAGGAATGAAAACAGCTGCTAGTGAAGATTTAGAAAGCAGTTGTTAAGAGAAGCCATGGATGATAAGAAAATTGATATATTTTGATAAATGAAATACTGATTCATACACATAATTTCAAAGAATAAACTTTATACTCAAGATCTACTGTTTAAGAGTGGGAAAGCTACAATTCCATTGCAGCTCAGAAGATGAATGTTTCAGGAAATCCATGAGTCTCATTTGTGAATATCTAAGTATAAAGAAAGAGAGAGTGATATAATGTAATGGCCTAAAATAACAGCACCGGTAGAACAAATAATGCAGTTCTGTGAACTGTGTGGCATGAAGAGAAACTAAAACATGGCAGAGGAATTGATACTTCATGTAATTCCAGCTTAACCCTGGTTCAAGGTTGGAAGTGACTTGTTTTAGTATAACAATAGGAATATTCTATGTACTGACTACTATTTTAAAACTCTAGAAGGAGTCCTTTTGAAAGACAGGTCACCCACTACAATCTTAAATGTGTTTAAGCAGTGTTTTCAAGGTATGGAATACTCGAAAAAAGTGATGTCCGATAAAGATCTTCAGTTTAATTCTCAAAGCCCTGTGAGTTTGAATTCATCACTCAAAGTCCAAAATTCCTGCAATCAAATATGCAAGTAAGAGACTTGATGCAGACAGCAACAATATGTTGAAGAAATATGAATTTATTAGAGTTTATAGATATTCATCTGACATTATTATACCAAAGAAATATGCCACTGCAAGGTGTAGGTTTAACTCCTTCACAATTACTGACTGGTAGAAGGTTAAGAGACAGACTACTGACATCTGTTTTTTTAAACATCTTTACTGACATCTTGCTGATATCTACTGGTATCAGACAGTGTAATTCATGCTTCATAATGACACAGAAAAAAAGACATCTTCAGTAGAATAGGTGTTATGACCGTTTTGTTAGAAAAATATCATGCCTGAAATAAGGGCGATGGTTCATAGTGGCATTAGACCAAAATCTTAGTAAAAATGTAGTAAGTCATCACCAAAGACAACCTATATTGTACACATACAATATATTTGGGTATAGACAAGAAATTGCAGGCATTTATTGAAACTGCCAAATCAAGACTTCTTGCAAGACAGTCAGATGGGCACTCAGCCCTGGCATAGATCTGATCTACATTTGTCAGAGAAGGTATGTGAGATCTCAATGAAATTATCAGTAAGGGGAGGATAGAGCTAAAATTTCCAGTTCTATTTAACTTACATTTTTGGTTCTACGATTGATGATACCTTACATCAAAACAAAGTGCAATGTTTTAAATGAGAAAAACTTGCTAAAAGGCCATTCAGATTAAATGTTTATATGTAATGTCTCTAGATAAATAAGAATTGTAATTTTGGTGGGGTTTGTGTTATCACTGTGTATTATTCTAGGACCCAATAGTATAAAGTTAATTTCTAAATATCAGTTGTATAAAGTATACCATGCATTTTAAAGAACTTGTACATACTCCTCAACTTCCAGAGGAGAGAATCATTAACAAAGCTACTGACAGTCATAGACAATATATTAAAATCATGGACACCTGTTCACCTAATGAGCAAACATTGTTCATATTCATGGCTGAGGTACTCAGAGTTAAGGAAACAAGCAGGTCACAGTTAAGTTTTGCTTTTATTTTTTTATAGCATCTAGTGTGTAAATATACAATAGTATATATGCTACTGCCCAGATGAAACCATTCTCTAACAACACAGAAAGCAAAATCATACTGCATTGTCAGAAAATGCTTTATACCAAAAATGGTCTATATAAAAGAGTGCTTTCTATCAAACATGGCATGGAAATATACTGGCAAGACATGAAGTTGTTAGTGAGTCACAGCACTACAAGTCAAACAGAAATAGATCATCTGCAACTTAACTTCTGTTCAGTGGAATTTAAAGGGAAACTTTACTTTGAAACTGCAAAAACATGCTTTTTCATTGCATCATAGTTCACAGGATTATAGGAGTTGCAAGAACACCCTTAGTCCACTCCTCCCTTCTCTAAGAGAGACAGACCAGTCATACCGGGGTGAATTTAAGAATACCCATCCAGTTATCCAGCTCATTTTTAAAGGTAAACTGTAAGTCACGTTGCTTAATTTTGGGAGGAAGTTTGTTCCCGAGAAAGGGTAAGTGCAGCATGACAAATCTATACTCTCACTTTGTTTTGTTTTTTGTTGGCATAGCTTTAGATTTCTGTCTCTAATGTTAGTTGGACTGATTTTGAATGTATAAGAGTTTTTGGAATACTGGATCCCTTATAGCCCTATAAGCAAGGAGCAGACCACTGCTCAGGATTCTATACGACACTAAATATAGAGATAAAGCTTCCAGTCTTTCTTCATAGCTTAGGTCTTTTAAGCCAAAAATCTTTTTAGCTAAAATCCTATTAAATCTTTGCAATTGCTTGATATGCTTAGTAAGGGACATCCCAAAGGGGGTGTTATACTCAATGATGAGTCTGCAGCCTAAGCACCACTGTCAAAGAAGTTCAGTAAATATATCAGGCAGGGTCTACCCTTGACAAAGCCAGTCTCGTGTCTGGTGACATTTTTGCTTTCATAGTCATACCTCTCAACCTCTTAGAGTAAGAAATCTGGACAAAGCCATATATAAAAGTGGGACAAAGGCCCAAAAACAGTGACAGTTTTTCAGTATTTCTCTTACAGATTTAGAAGGTTGATAGAATAACAAATGTTGCATTAGCTTGAATTTTCTGAAGGCTATGAAGTCTGAAACTCAAATGTCTGTCATTATTTTCTAACTTCAGTCTTTAGTTGTATATTCAATGTGCATGTGTGTCCTGTCAACAGGAAATCCCATTCCTAAGCAACAGACAGGAAAAAATTATTGATAGACATGCGCACAACACACACACACATGGAGTTCTATATCTTACAAAATAGTGTACTTCCACTAGTAACTAATACATTATGTTCTCAGACATGCAGTCATGCATCTTCCCATTTCAAAGCTAAACAAGCTTTATGGCATTTTTCTGCAATAAATTCTGAAGAGATCGGCAATCTTTCTAATCAGTTTTATGGTTACATTACACGTCCTTGTTTAAAAGTTAACCAGATTTTGTAGCACATATTCTGCAATACTTGACATGAACTATCATTTTTATCCAACCATTTTCAGGATACTTCTGGTTATAAAAGAGACTGAACAAAGACTGATTCAACACACCTCTGTACTGATTATGAATTTCAGATATGTCCTTTGCTTATGTACATGTTATACTCACTAGAAGCAGCACTTTACAGTCAGTTTCTGTTCTGATTTATTTTATGATCCCAGTCTGTTAGATTACATGAAGACAAGACAAATGACAACTGTAGAAAGAAACAAACTAGTGATCAGTAACAGCAAAACGTGCTACACTGATTACTTGGCTTGTTCTCGGTTATACTAATAATCAGATCAGAATAAAAAAAACATCCAAACATCCACATGCTAACACTGCAGAAAAAAAAACAATAGGAAAGGCATTCATGAACTGGTGAAGTAAAAGCTTGATATTCTAAGACCACAGATAGTTATCAACATATTGTCACAATACAGTTCTGTTTTCAGGTACTGGTTGCAAGCACTCAAGGACATACTGCAGCCAGAAAGAAAGCCTCATAGCATAATATGAATTTGGGTAGGTGGATAATATAAGATGCACTGAAGAAAGGAATTCAACCAAAGCCCTGAAATATGAATAAACTTATGACTGACACCACAATAGAAAAGCAGACACCCAGTTAGTCCGCCCCAATGATAATACTGTGTTCATGAATACTGTCCTGACAAGCAGGCTGTTATCCTAATGCTTAGTTAGTGGGTGCTTTTTCACACCATCACTCACTTGGCATACCTGCTGAGCTTCCGCGCCATGCGACCTGCAAGGTTATTAACCAAATACTGTACTAAAGAAACAAAGAGCTCAAGTGAGTGCTAGTAATATCGATAATACACAAATGCTGTTAATTATACTGCCAGTAACAAATACTAAAGAAACAAAGCGCTCAAGTCAGTGCTAGTAATATCGATAATACACAAATGCTGTTAATTATACTGCCAGTAACAAATACTAAAGAAACAAAGAGCTCAGGTCAGTGCTAGTAATATCGATAATACACAAATGCTGTTAATTATACTGCCAGTAACAAATACTAAAGAAACAAAGAGCTCAAGTCAGTGCTAGTAATATCGATAATACACAAATGCTGTTAATTATACTGGCAGTAACAAAAAAAGCCCAAAATGAAGACTTTGGACTCCTGAATTCCATATGAGGAGGAAGAAGAGCTGAGATAAAAGGGCAAACAAGTCGCTCTGTCCAGTAAATAAATAAATACATCTGCTGAGTTTTGTCTGCACATGAGAGGGCAGGGCACTAAATCAGATTGTCAACATGTAAATGAAGATGTTGGGATAGCACCCCAGTTTAGCATTTAAATTGGGATGCCCTGACCATATTAAGATATTTAAGGAGACTCAGGTACATAGCATTTTCTTTTTTAATAAAAAGGGGAAGTATATATCATGGGGAGAATGGTCTAATGGTTAAGATGTTTGCCTTACAAATAGAAGGTGCAGGGTTTGAGTCTCACAAAGAGTAATTGGCTAGGCTTAAATGGCTCACAAGGGCAATTAGCTTAGTACTAACCTATAAGAAACAACCATAAACAAACCAACAATAAGTAAAGTGAGTCTTAGTGCTTGGAAGAAACATATGTCTTTTCTTTCATACATTCTAAGGCCTCAATATTATGCTGTTGTTTTACTTACTAATACCTAATTCTGAAATTTCAGCACTTGAGTCTGGAAGATTGAACAGGCAAAGGCAAATCAAACACTAAGATAAATAGCTTGAGAGGGTGGAATGCAGACATAAAAAGTTGTTAATCTCCATTTCTCAGACATGAGTTAGTCCCCATCAAAAGTATTTTGTAAACTTCTGAAGAAATATTTGGTAAAGGAAGGTCACAATGATACAGAAAGTTGAGACAAAGCACAGATTTTCTTTCAGTCAAAGAGAAGATACAAGTAGGGTTATGACATGGATGTTTAATACACTAGGCAAAATATGTGGTGGGATAAGAGCAAGGGGAGGCTTATGATACTGGCTGCTGAGCTGCAGCCCCCAATTAAAAAAAAAGAAATTGAATTCACTTAAGCCCAGAAAGTCAACTATTATTTAAAATAATAGCTTTCTGAGTTTTATGTAATTGGAGTTCCGAGGAAATACAAAGGGAAAAAAATTGGCTAAATCTGCTTGCTGGGCTGTTTTCAAAACAGCCTGGCATCAGACTGACATAAGCTTAATCCAACAACTGGTGTTGAAAGCATCAGAAACATTACTCATACATCATATACTGTGTGTGTGCAGTTAATTGCAATACTCAAGACTACTTTAAATTAACTTTGTTAGCAAAGTGTATGCAAATTCTGATCATACTTCATACATTTTATATGATATATCCACATAAAATTAAATTATTTGTGATATTCAAAATGTAAACATATCTGTTTGATTATATTTTGCTTCATTACTTAACACATTTTAGCATACTTTTGTAAAACTTAATTTTTGACATTGCTTGAATGTGCAGTTGCTCAAAAGTGCCTGGTTGACCCTCATTATACAGAACACAAGTGCCCATAAAATGAGGGGAAAATAAATAATTTGTGTTCTATCACAGCAAAATATTTCCTTTAATTGAAAATTGACATACACAAGCTTTAGATTACTCAAGAGCATGACCAGCCGCATTTCATCAATTGTACATTGAAACATGGCTAGTTGAAAGTTGCATCCCTTACACTTGGTTTGATGATAATCATCCTGAAAAAAAACAAATGTTCATATGTAGTATCTTGAATGTACATTCTGCTGAAGTTAATGTCCCTAAAATGTATGTCCTCAGAAGAAAATAACTTCAAGTTCATAGTCTGCAGCCATTGCATGCCACAATATATGAGAGACATTATTGCATTTTGTACAGCAAGACCAAGAGCTATTCATTTATACCTTTGGAACAACCAAAATCATATGTCTTCACTTTAATTCATTCTTTTCCTATAGCCAAATATGGAAACAGTTGTTTCCTAGAAAGTGATACTGCAGACATGACTAATGCATGCAGTAACTTAAATTACTCAGCCTGCTAATTTTGTAACATAGTTTTAATGTGCAATATGTACCATATAGTAAAGTGAAAAGAGTACATGAACATGAATGTCAAAGCTGCCACTAGTTTTCTGCAAACTTAACCTGTAAACAGCAGTGTATTGTATTATGAAAGCTCATTTAATTTCTGCAGACAAATATGTATTCCAATGTGATGTGTTTTTGAAGAGGGGATCGCATCCCTGCATCCTTAATTTTCAACATATTTAACTCTAAAGTTGCACCACCTGAGTGTTAGATCATATCACACTTTTGAGGTGTTCTGATTTTTTCTCTGTCTAGTAAGTATGGCAGTCTTGGAGTTAGCACTAATAAGCACTGGGGCTGTGAGGTACAAGCATGGCATACTGCCTGCAAAAACATCATGACATTGTGTGCTGCTGTCATTTTTATCAGTAGAAGCATAAATGTTACAAATCGTATATTTTCAACCTTTATACATGAGTGTGGGGTGGCATAAAGCACTCAGCTGTTGCTGATTTTGCCACGTTTGATATATATATTTTTTTTTTGGTGAGGTTCTGCCAAATCCTTGAGGATTGCAGTCATAAATAATAACAGATATTTGAATTTCAAACTTTCAGACTTGCAATCTTAAGACAAAAGCATGTTAATGCAAAGTCTGTTATTCTAACACTTTTTTCAGTATATATAGGTAATGTCTTAATTTGGCCTTGTGCCCCCCTTATTTTTTTTTCAGTTTTCTCCTTGATTTGTGAGCTAAGATGTTGAAGAGGTATTAAGGAGTAGGTACAGTGGGTCGTGCCCTGCATTCTGATGGTGAGGTATACAGTCTCTGTCACACAAGTAGTTGTAATTGATGGTCACATCTGTGTGTGCACATGTATGAGTATGTGGAGGGGTGCAGATGCTCTCAACTGTCCACAATTTTGCAGAACATAACTGATTTTTTTGTGTCATATTTTTGTCTATTCCTCAAAAAGCATGTGTGTTTCATTGAGGACTGCAGTAAACAAACAGTGATGACTATTATTTGGTTTTCAGAGATTCTGCAGGCATTTGGCTACACAAAGAGGATCTACTACTGATACAGGAAACTCTATACCTATAAGCATCACCAACCTTATATGTAAAGCAGTGGAACACATCACTGTGGAATTTATTAGCAAGGACATAAGCAGTCTAGAAGCCCTGGACACAAGCCAGTTAAGATTTGTTACAGGCAGATCCTGTCTCCTGAACCTGTTTGATTTCTTTGAACATGTCATGGATGATTAGACTTGTGCAAATTAGTTCACATTACCTAGCTGTACCAGGCCAAGACCTTCCACATTCAGGCATTATCAACAAACTAATCAAACTAAATGTAAATCTGTATGTTATCCACTGGATAGAAACCTTGCTAACTGGCAGAAGCCACTTTGTTAATGTGGGAGGCATGCTCTCTTTGAAAACAGTAGCTACCAGTGGTGTTGCCCCGGAAGTGGTTCTTGGACTACTTCCCTTTAGTATTTTCTTCTCTTTTGTCAAGGTTGACCTCAAGGGATCATGGCTGACCAAGACTTCAGATGACTGCAAATTTGGAGTTGACATTGACTCCCGAGCTGGCTTCCAGATTCTTCAGGAGGGACCAACATGTACCAATAAGTAGGCTCTGGACCATAGCCTAAAAGTAAATGCTAATAAATGCAGCAGTGTATCTTTTGACAAAACTGGACACTCTGGTATTTACCAAGTAAGTGACACCCCTTTGATAGTAACCATACAAAAGGAAACTGCTGTATAAAACCAAAACCTCAGTGCTTCAGCACTACAATATCACCATAAAGCACCAGCAGGCAATTCTTCACAAAGATTTAATGTAGCAGCAATAAAGGTAATCCAAAATACATTAACGCCAGAATCATACACAATATGTTTTCGTCACTTAACTTCTTCAGATGTCATTACTACGTATTCAACTTGTTTAAATACCCTAACATATTTCAAATCCACCAATAAAAACTGCTGCCTGTGTTAAACTCCCGTACATTAAAATCAAAGTTTAAAAGGTGTATATTTTAATATATTAATACATTTCATATCCCAACATCACACTGTAAACACATTATATTAAAACCTTTTAATAAATAAATTGATTCTATAATATCCATGTCTGTAAATAAAATGTTAATATATTTTTCTTTATAAGAGCTCCCTCTTGTGTTAAATATTGAAAACCAAGTTAAACACAATAACTAAAAAAAATGTTTTAAAAAAATGCAATTAAAGCATTATGTTGTGTGTATAAAAATTTACTGTTGTTAAAACAATTGATTATTAGAGCCTAGCTGCCCTTAGTTTAAGAGCTGGGGTTAGGGATACTGCATCATTTAATCCAGGGAATTTACTGGCTTCCAAATATATTTGCCAGTATAATTTTCTGTATTCGATTTTAGTTTCCCACATACCACCTCTTACATCTTTAGAAATTTCTTCCAATACAAAAAACTTGTAATTCACAGTAATTCACAGTATCACATTCTATACTGTGTTTGTATAGCACGTTATTGATGTTCTGTGTGCGTATAACGTTTAAATGCTCATATAGTCTTCTTCTTAACTTTCTGTCTTTCCTACGTAAAATGCTTGACACGCACACAGAACCAAATATACTACCCCTATACTCTCACAGTTACTATACTGTTTAGCTGTAATAAGTTTATGTCTCGAGGTTAAGTTAATAGACTCTTTGTTGCGCATGTAGGAACACTGACTACACCTGCCACACTTAAAAGTCCCCACCCTACATTTATTTGTGATTCTTTTGTTTTGGTGTTGGCTTTCCAAGATAGCTTTTATACTGAACCCTCTCCTAAAAACATATTTAAAAGGTGTATCAAATTTTAACTTTAAATCTGTCAATCTACCAAACTTGGTTAATTCTTGTTCTATGACTTGCCGTATAATTTTAGAGTCACTACTAAAATATGTGATGAACGCTAAGCTATACACATCCTCATAATTTTTTGTTTCTTTCCTATTATCAAGTGTAACCCCCATATTTAATTCTTTAACACCTAAATAGGTGCAAACCTATTCTTTCTTTCTTGTGTAACTTCGTCTTTAATTTGCACTGTCAAAGTGCCTGGGTATCCTCGCTCAGAAAACATATTTATTAAATGGTTACATCCTTTAGTAAATTCCTCTTCATTAGTAGTCATTCTACTTAGTCTAGCTAATTGGCCCTTAATTATCCCTTTCTTTTGATGGCGTTCAAAAGACATGCGTTAGGGCGTACCTTTGTTGTAGGTCGGACGTCGAGCTGGCACCTCGGCGTTCGTGAAAATCTACTGCCAATCATTAGCAGATGGGAGTTCCGCTGTGGAGACCCCTAACTGGGAAAAGCCGAAAGACAAACAACATCTAAATATTTTGCTATAAACATAGTTGCTGAACCTTCCGCTGCTACTACAGGTTGGAGAGGTGGGTCACAAATATTCTTGTGAATTTTCGGTATGGATGAGACCCTTGGCTGAGGATTATACAAAAATTCAAATAATTGTTTGTCAATAAAACCTTCTAGTAGTAGGTCATTTAATACCATATATATCTTTGTATATGCTATATTGATTTGGTTGTTAGACGCTTCCCTATATTTAGTCTCATCTTGTAAATTTTCAAACATTTCAGCTTCATGCATAATATTATTCATAATAACTATCCCCCCTCCCTTATCAGGTCTCATAATCCTTACTTGTTTATTTTCTTTTAGCTTACATAAGGTATCCTTCTCACTTTTAGTTAAATCTGGAGCAAACCTGTATTTCAACAAGTTGTTCCTGAGCTCATGTTCTAGGTGGTTCCCCAAATTCTTTAACTGGGGATGTAATGGAGGGTTGAGTACACTTGCTCTTTGCAAGTATGTATTTGTATTAGTTCCTGTACTTTTCCCATCAAATAACAACTGAAAATGTATTTTCCTCAAATACATTTTTAAATCTATTAAGGTCTTACTAATATCACATTTTTTTGGATGGTACAATGTTTAAACCTTTGGATAGTAATGAAAAATATTTTTTATTTATTTCAATGTCACTAAAATTAAATATATTAAATCCTTGATAGGTGTATTTGAAACCTTCTTGTGTAACACAATCTAAACTTGTTTCATTTAATATCTGTTTCCTGCTTCCCCCTCCTTTGATTCCACTAATGGTTCCCTGGTGATTGATTCAGAATTCTTTCGGATCTCCGGAGGGGGGGATATTCTAAAGGGCCTTGCAAGGAAGATAAATTTCTCTGAAGGTCTCTATCCCCTTTATAAACCTCGTTACTATGTACATTCTGCTCATCTGTATATCTTTCTTGAGGTTCTATCCTTTCTATGTTAAATCTTTGATTGGTCTGTCTGGGTTGGGGATGGTGTGTCTTATTTAAATATTCCTGTCGTTCCCTTTCTATTTTCTTTTTCTTTCTTAACACAGTCTGTTGACACTTCTTGTCTGTTTGCTCCCTCACTAGGAAATATTTTTTCTTATGTTCTACACTGGTGAACATAAGATCATTTATAATATGTTCATTCACTTTGTTAATACTTTCCATGAGCAAAACCATGTTTCTTTCATTATTTTTTATAAGGGCTTTCATTAAACCCATACCCCATCCATTGAACATGTCTATTAACTCTAAATTTAAGTCCGAATCTGGTTCCACATTATTTGGAAATTTCCAAATTCTCAAACCTTTAGGAACTATGTCCTTTTCAATACATTCATTCAAGTATATGTTACCTAGTTCTAAACTTCTATATTTGTATAGCAAATCATTTAACAATTTAATATTTTCATCATATGAACGACCAGATACTACACTTTCTGTTTCTGTAAAGTTAAAATTAGGTTTTCATCCTAGCCAAGCATTTAAAGACATTTGGCTAGTTCCATTATTAACATAACAGTCACTTCTTTGTAAAGAAGTGTTAGATACTTGACTACTTCTATTGTTGTCATTACAGTCACCTCTTTGTGAAGATGTGTTCAATAGACCTGCATTGTGGTACACAGTCCGTTCATTTCTTTCGTTGTCACTCGAATCAGCAAACACCCTCGGAAAACCGCTACAATTGTTCTCTGGGCTTTTCCTCAGTACATTACTTGATTTACTCAAATTAACTGAAGAAAGTCCCATTCCGTCTTCCGAAACTGCTCTCCTGGTTGAGCATGGCTTAAACGCTTCCTGGTTTCCTGGTATCGTGCTAGACTGCATTGTTAGTGTGTGGCATAGTGAAGTAAGCACTCCCACTAGTTGAATCAATTGCTTCACAAGCTTGGATACCTCGCCACTTCCACTGTCCATCAACGCTGAAGTCCCTGCCATGCTCGTGGATCCATCCATCCTTAAAAATCAAGTAACCACACAAAAAGAAAGTGCTGTATAAAACCAAAACCTCAGTGCTTCAGCACTACAATATCACCATAAAGCACCAGCAGGCAATTCTTCACGAAGATTTAATGTAGCAGCAATAAAGGTAATCCAAAATCCAGCTCCCAAGCTGGCTTCCAGATTCTTCAGAAGGGACCAACATGTACCAATAAGTAGGCTCTGGACCATAGCTTAAAAGTAAATGCTAAGAAATGCAGCATTGTGTCTTTTGACAAAACTGGACACTCTGGTATTTACCAGGTAAGTGACACCCCTTTGATAACTGACACTGTCATTTTGTTGATGAACTGTCCTTTGTTCATCATGTATCCACTGTTGTTAGGAAATCCTTTTACATTGTCAGTGGAATCATTAGGGGTATTTCCTCTAAATCTAAAGAATTTATTATCTCCCTCTCCTACTCCCTCATCAGACTCATAATAGAGTATAATTGCTCCCTTTGGTGTGTACCTTTCTAAGCATGTGACTAGCTTGAGAGACCACATTGTTTTCTCACTAAGACAATCAATGGCATGACTTCTTTTGTTTTTTTTTTTCTTGCAGACACTTTGAAGGTGACCTCTGTCTCTTCTACAAAGCCTCAAAGGATCTAGTCCTCTGTGACCTCCTGCATAATTACAAATCTAATAACACCCTCAACACCCACTCAAGAGGAGGTGTTAGGTTCTAACAAAACATAAAGTTTTTTTATGGTACAGTGGTGCAGTGGTAGCATTGTCACCTCACAGCAAGAGGTTCTCCGGTTCGATTCTCGGCTGGGGTGCCTTCTGTGTGCAGTCTCCCTGTCCTCCCTGCATTTGTGTGGGTTTCCTCTAGGTGCTCTGGTTTCCTCCCACGTTACAAAGACATGCATCTGGAGGGTTTCTCCTCAGGCATCTGCTGAAAATTGGCTTTGTTCCAAGTCGAACTTTGCCGGTTAACAAATCTTAAATAAATGAATAAATATGACCTGCTGGTGAGCTAGATATGTATCCCAGAGAATCCCTCTTTTATGGAATAAGACTTCCATTAGACATAAAGCAAAGTAGCTTCCTGACCTTCTTTAAGCATAGTCTGGATGAATGGATGGGCAATCATAAATACACATCTGGCCCCTCATGATCTCACGGAAAGTAGTCAAAACTAAGTGTAAATTAGTCATGTCAATGGGTACCTACAATTTGGGGTATTGTGGCTGGACTATTAATGGTCCTTGGGATCAGCAGACTATTTCTGACCTATAACAACCTTCAAAAAAGCATGCTAATGCAAAGTCCGTTTTTTAACAAGTTTCTAAGCATATAAAATCAATAGCCACCCCTAATTTTATCCTTTGTCCACCACTACTTTTAACATTCTCCTTGATTCTTGAGATATGAGGTTGAAACGTATGGGGGAGGGAGCTGCACACAATATTTTAAAAACAGTGAACCAAGAAGATAAATTCCTGTGTGGCAGTTATTTATACTTTTATTCATTCATTTCATGCAACCAGGCATACAGTCACCATCATGCAAGTGGCTGTAATGGATGTTCACATTTCTGTGTATGTTTGTGTGTGTGTGTGTGTGTGTGTGTGTGTGTGTGTGTGTGTGTGTGTATATATATATATATATATATATATATATATATACATATATATCTGTATATATATATATATATATATATATATATACAGTATATATATCTGTATATACATATATATATGTGTGTGTGTGTGTGTGTGTGTGTGTATATATATATATATATATATATATATATATATATATATATAGGTCTACTACTTTTTAACAAAAACACGATTTACTGAATCCCACATCGTAGAACCCAAACTGCTGAAAGTGTAGTTGAACAAAACCTCAGTATGTTGAAGCTGACTTCCCCAAAACAAAAAAAATCAGAAAAGGAACCAAAATGCACATTTTTGCAGGGGGGCAAGCCCCATTGCACCCCCACATCCCCTGCATATTGCATATTATATATACCTACTCTAAGATCGCACTGCAGTGAGAAAAGGGTAAATATCCTTGTCCCCACTGTACTGCGATCAGCACCAACAAGTTCCAACTGCTATACTCAATATATTCCTGGTAATGGTTTAAACAACTAAAGACAAAAACTGCACCTGTTCTGTAATACCACTCCACTGGTGGTGATCTGTGTTCAGAGAAGTCAGCTTCAATGTACTGAGGTTTCATTCAACTGCACTTTCGGCAGTTTGGGTTTCGCGAAGGGGGATTTGGTAAATCGTGTTTTCATTAAAAAGTAGTAGACCCTTTTATATATATATATATGTATATATATACATATATATATATATATATATATATATATATATATATATATATATATATTGTATATAATTAAATACAGTTCTCTGTATGTATATATATATATATATATATATATGTGTGTGTGTGTGTGTGTGTGTGTGTGTGTGTGTGTGAGTGTGTGTGTGTGTGTGTGTGTGTGTTTATATTTAGAGGATGTAAATGCTCTGAACTGTCCATGACTTTTTGTAACATACTTTGGTATAATCTAAGTAAAGTTTGTGGTTTATCTGGCAAATCAGTGAGGATTGCAGTCAGTAGATAATAACAGGCATTTGAGTTTCAGAGTTAATAGCCTTCAAATAATGCTAATGCAAAACCTGTTATTCCATGTAGTTGGTAATCATATAAAGGCAATAAATGATTTTGGTCCTTTGTCCACCTTTGTTTTTAGATTTCTCCTTGATTTTTGGTATAAGAGTTTGATACATACCTTTCTACTGTCCTGATTTTCACAGAATGTCTAAATTTTTGCCTCATATTTTAAACTGTTCCTCATAAAATGTGTGATTTTCTGGCAAATCGCTAAGGACTGAAGTCACTAAATAATTAAATATATTTGAGTTTCAGACTTCATATCCTTCAATAAATGCATGCTAATACAAATCTTATTAGTCTAGCAAATGTCTAAGTTTATAAGAGCAATATTTAAAATCTGTTCTTATTTTTGGGCCTTTGTTCCCCCTGTTATTTTAAGCTTTCTCTAAGAGGTTGAGAGGTATGGGTTGAGACATTTATGGAGTGGGAGATTGCACACTATTCTGACAGCAGTGAGCTGAGAAGATAAATTCATGTGAATGTAAAAGTAGCAAGCTGCCCATATTTTATTTCAGCTTTCCATCATAATCATATATCAGCACTGTACAAATTAGACACTTTCCTGTTGTTGTCTGGGCAGGGTGTATATAATTGCAGAAGAGCATTGCCAGTGTCACATTGAGAAACATTGTCATTTAACAGCACTTAGTTCTCTGGTTAAGTTTTTAACTGAGATTACTTCTGTGTAGAGTCTGCATGAACTCCCTTTCCCTATGAGGGTTTTATCCATTTGCTTTGGTTTCTTTTCCCAGATCCTCATCTGTATAATATATGCATCTAGCTATTTCTACTTTTATTTTTGTCTCAATCTAATGCCAGAGGAGTACACAGAAGAGAACTGATGGGCAGGAAAGCAGATCCTACTTTCAGATAGGATAGTACATCAAGCAGACAAACTGAAGATCCAACCACGATGTAAAATCCAATACAGAAAGTAGGAAATCCAAACGAATTCTGAAGCTAAAGCAAAACCGTCTTTATTTTGACATAAAAATGTGGTAAGTGCTTTCGCGTAGGAATACCCACGCTTCATCAGACAACATTATGTAAAAAACAAGCTCTTAAATACCTCCAAAGGTGGGAAATCATTCAATTAACAGAGCAACTAATTAAAATATATAAGGCTAGTTTAAAGGTAAACTTCACTAAAAAGCACTATAAGATCACGTAAATATAAAAGTGCATTGAAAGCTGTGCAAAGCTGCATGAAAAATCTTCATATCAGGGCATCATGTACTTAATAAAGAAGGAATATATTCCTAAACACGTAATGATGTATACAGATTTAATAAGGAGATACACACCTAAATACAAGCAAAATATATAACCAGATAAAAAACTATAAAGGGAATATATCCATATACAATCAATAAAGTGTCTGTAAGACCTAATATAAAAGTACGCTATATTTAACTAATGAAAACATAAATATAAAAATGAATACATATAAAAATGATAACTAGGCACATAGTGTATAAAACACACCGTCCAAGGGTAAACAACCAATCTAGTGGGCGTTGTCAAAAATATAAAAGTATACATGAAAAATATATATGTATAGACTTTATTAAAAGCGTCTAGATTCAAGGACAGGTTTGATAGATATCTGATTATTCAAACCTGGGGCTAGGTGGGAACCAAGCATTATGATCCACTTTAACTCAACAGAGGATAAATCATTACTTGTGTTACCACCCCTAGGGTTTACTTTCACTACTTGTAGGACCCTAAAATGAAACACATGGGAAGGATACTCCAAAACATGTCGTGCTAATGCATTGGTTTCATTACCTTTACGTATATCGTAAAGGTGATTGTATATTCTGTCCTGTAACCTTCTCTTCATCAGACCCACATAAAAGGCTGAACAGGACTGACAGTTAGCAAGATAGACTAAGTTCCTCATATTACATGTGGCATAAATGCTAGGGACAAACGTAAACTTTGTAATAGGATGATGAAAATCTTGAACTCTACTAATATAAGCACATCTATTACAATTGTTACATGCATAAGTGCCTGAAGTCCGAGTCATCGGGGTAATGGACTTACACATATAAACATGATCATTACACAAGATCAATTTCAAGTTGTCACTATTGGTATATAGAAATCTTGGTCTGTCACTAACAATCCTTCTAGTTGGGGAGTCCAAAACTAGAACTTTCCAGTTCCATGCAACAACTTGCTGTATATTATTAATATCACTAGTGAATTTAATGTTGAATCTTAAAATATTTTCTATGCCAGGTGTTTTATATCCATCTCTATAGTTCATGTGACTCAACATAACAACATTTGTCGCTTGAGATGGCGTGCCTAGGCAACTAATGTCCCTCAAAACACTATTTCTAATGCTTCTGACCATGTCTATAGGGTAACCCCTATCTACAAACAGAGATTCCATAAAATCTGCTTCAATCTGAAGGGGGTGTGCATCCCTACATAGTCTTTGTATTCTCACGAATTGACTCTTGACAATGCCATAGAACACATGTCTAGGATGCATACTGTCATAGGTCAAAAAAGTGTTTTTCCACACCGGTTTCCTATACAAAGACGACACAATAGATCCACTATCAGTGAGATTCAGGGTGACGTCTAAAAAATGTGCCTTTGTATTAGATACCTCTTTTGTAAATCGGAGAAAAGTAGTAGTTGTCTCTAGATAGCATAAGAACTGATCAAAATTTTGTACAGTACCCTCCCATACAATAAGTATGTCATCAACAAAATGCTTATAAAGTTTAATATGTTTAAACATTTCATGTGGAAAAACATGCGTTTTCTCCCATTGGTACAATACCAGGTTCGCATAGGTATTCGCGCAGGGGGTGCCCATGGCTACCCCCCACTGTTGCAGATAACATTTGTCTCCAAACATGAATGCATTATTCTATAGAACAAGTTCAAGTAACTGACAAACTAAAGTATTCCTATCATTAGTAAATGAGGTTTCACTAACCAACAACTGTCTAACATACTGTATACCTATCTCATTTGGTATAACTGTGAAGAGATTCTTCACATCTAATGTTATAAGTAAATAACGTTGGTCAGCCACATCTAATGTTAGGGTATCTATACTTTCCAAAAGATGATAAGTGTCCCTTAGAATAGATGGAAATTGATTGACAACAGGCCTAAGTAGATGTTCAATAAATTTGGAGACATGGGAAGTCACCCATCCTTCACCAGAAACTATTGGTCTCATTGGTGTAGGAATAACCCCTTTATGTATCTTGGGTAGTCCCTTGATGATAGGTGTGACTGGATGTTTCACTAAGAGATAATCATAAAGCTCAGGACTAATTTGCCGACACATTATCATGTCATAAAGTGTTTCATGAACATTATGTACCAATTCAAGGATATTATTCTGATTAACCTCCCAATAGGTAACATCATCAAGAAGCATATTTAACATGTTGGTTACGTAGTCAGATGTATTCATAAGCACTACCCCGCCCCCCTTGTCAGCGGGTTTTATAGTGATGTCTTCATTATGTTTAAGTTCTTGCAAACATCTTGACTCAGATTGTGTTAAATTATACCTGCCTTTTCTATTACAACATGAAAACAACGTGTAATAATCACTCCCACATAACTTAAGAAAACATTCCACATGGGGGGGCATGACTGGAACAAATGTGCTGGGGTTCTTAAAAGGAAGCTGATTCACATTGTGTTCATGCAATAATGGTTGATCTAAAAAACATAATCTTAGAGAAACTGATCGACAAAAAAGTCTAAGGTATATAAGAGTCTCACTGAGGATCGCAAGTTTAGCAGGAATGAAGTTTAAACCCCTGTTTAACATAGTAACACAAGAGTCATCCAACTCAAAGTTAGAAAGATTAAACACCAAACTAGTCAGTGTCTTGTCCTTCTGTTCTGTCCAAACTTCTCTCCTGAAAACTTTCTTTTTCTTGGGCCCCTGCTGTTGGACCTCCCTCTGGTATACGTTGTTGGTTTCCTTTGATAAGGTAAAAAAGGAGCTTTACCTGAAGAAACAGTTTTAGGTATTGCCCCAGAAGGGGCAGTATTATTGCCAAATAGTGCTTGTTGGTTGGGTGGAGGTGTATTGAAAGATAGTGACCCAACGTTATCATTATTGCTCAAAGGCAAAAGTGAAGCTGTTTCAGCTCCATCAGTAAGAGAAGACAAGTTTGTGGTGGGTGCCATAGATGGTATGAGAATACCCAAAGTATCACTATTAGTTGCAGGTGTAGTTGTAACAATAGAGGATGCATTACCTTGGGCATTACCTGAATCTCGAGAGTCTTGATACCTAGGCCAAACAAAAACTTGACCTTTAAGGAAATATTATAATCCCTCGCAAGTTTACGTTGCTTAGTTAAACGAAGTCTATTTCCAAAAGCATTCACTTGTACACATACTCCATGTAGCTTGGTTTGACAAAAATCAGAAAGAAAACGCTCAGTTAGATCTTTATAGAGGCTGTCAACTTTAGTACGTAAGTCATTTTCCAACGGAAGAAAGTACTGTAACAAAAGCTTGACATAGCTAAAACCTAGCTCTATGTTTAAGTCCTGCCACTGTTTCAAGAGCATAGGATGAGCGTCCCCATAGGTAGGCATGCCAGAAAACCCGCATGCCTCTGGGGACCACTCTGAAATGTAGGCAGGCTTCTAGGTGTAGCCTTTGCCATATGTATCTTTGTAATTGGTATAGATCATTCTCAAGTGTTTTAAGTAAAGAAGTAAATTCAACAAGATTCTCACCAGCATTGTGAGTCGGTGTAGCCAAATCATTCTCAGCAAAATCCAGAGACAATAAAGGGTTTAAATCCTGGCGTAGAATATCACTCCACAAACGAGCCATGTCCCTCGACTCCGGATGTTGAGCTGACATCAGAGCTGCTGCCGCTTCCATCTGTGTGCGGCTGGGTGCAACAAAACCAAAGGGAAATGTAGAAAACAGAAGCAACCAAACCGCTAAAAGGATCTGCAGCCAAACAGAGCAGGTAAATCAAGCAGACAAACTGAAGATCCAACCACGATGTAAAATCCAATACAGAAAGTAGGAAATCCAAACGAATAGGATAGTACATCCTTGTATTTGTTTTCTCAGTTTATTAGGAAAAGTACAGTTTGTTAACTTTGAACATAAAGCTTTGGGTGCAGCTTATTTTTCACTAAAAGAAAGAAAGAATAAGACTGAATTTCTTTCCTTATTTATATTTTTTGTTAAGGCCATCATTAAATCAAAAAGTTGTGAAAAATCTGTAAGATGTACATCAGAGCATTTAGAACCCTATAACTTTGGGGAGCCTAGCAGGCCCCAAACCACTAGATTAATTCACTTGCATCCTCAGATTTACTACAGTTGACTCTTGGCTAATTAGGGTACATTTAAAGCATGGTGGGAAGGTAAAATGTAAACCAAAGTGCGAAAAAGCAAGAAAGAAGTAATCTGTGTAGATGATGCAGGACTAGGATGAGGGGAAAACAGGGAAAGGGTACTGGGGAGGTACAGTGGGGACTAGTGTGCAGCAGTGGGGCTTTTAGGGTCCTTGGTCTAAGGCTGGCCTTGTTGATTGCAGTCAGGAATGTGGAGTGCATATAGTCAATAAAGTGGCTGTAATGAGTGGGTGTATATGGAAGGCAGTCTATGGATGAAAATGAATAACCACATCTGATGTTTATCACAGCTAAAGGTCATTGACCTGCTATAATAGAGTCTCACCCCATTCCATTTAGTTCCACCCATTCTGTTGCTTCCTCCATCCATTCCCATCTTGTTTTGAAATCACTAGCCGCAACTAGATAACACTAGAAAGGAAGGTTAGGTCACAGAATAAAAGTACAGCCATCAGACCCATGGAAAGCATGTTTCAGCATGACATAAGAACGTATTTTTTATAGAGTGGGTGTGCGAAAGATGGATTCATTTTCCAGAATAAGTGTTAAACTTTGGGACATTTGGGACTTTTAAATCAGTTTTGTTTTCTCAGAAATATCAAATGGAATGAAGGGAAGGAACAGCTGTATTTGATTATTTGTAGCAAATACACAGGTTAAAAAGTTGCATGTTTCCGTATCTCATGTTTTATTACGAAGTCCTCTCAGTGGCTTTTCCTTTGTCAGTAAGGCATTGCAATCTTACCACTGAGACTCTTTTGATTTTCCAGTTCCTTCCTTGCTTAAATGAATTATTTTGGCAGAAAAGGTAATGATAAAAATGAATGTTCTGCAGCTCCACATACGAGAAAAATGACAATTATTGTTAAGAATATAAAAAGAGTAGTTAACACTAACAGCTCTGTCTGGAATTCTTGTGAAAGACATCTTAGATCAAAACATCCATTTTAAGTCTATTCTTAACATTCATATTTTCAACCAGTTTTACATATCCAAGGTCACTATATTGACAATACCACAAGAAATAGCAAGTGATGAAGCGAAAAATGTAAACCCAACATTGTAAAATGTGATAAAGAAGTCACTGACAATTCTATATATTGTTAAAAATATAATTAAAAGTAAACGGGAGGAATTAAATACACAAACGTTCACCAAGGTTATGCTGTCATTATGCAAACACAGATTAATTGTTAGGTGCACAAACACAATTTCAATTGCCCTCTTCAGTGCCAGCCTTTACAATTTAGGTACATTATTCTGATGTAGAACAGTGTGTAACAAACTATGGGTGATGCTTTGATGTTGTTTTGAATAATAGTGGAAGAAATGTTATCAAAGCTTCAGAAAAACATTTTATACAAGTATGTGCAAATGCTGCCCTCTGGTGAACAAATATTTAAAATTTTACTTTTAGATGATATTCATGAAATTCCAGCAGCTATTAACAAATGTGTTCGCCAGTTACACTTTTAACCGATCTCTGCATGTTGTAAAAAACATAATACAGCATTAAGGATGCATAAAAGAGAAGGCACTTGGTAGATTAATATTGACATTGTGAATGGCAATTATATTCCTGCTTTCCACAGAGCACTTGTTACTGTTGCACAAAAGCAAGATATTTATGCACTTTAACAATACCAGCAAAGTGTAAAACATAAACCTCTTAGTCATAATGATGATAATAAAGTTTAAATTCTTCTTATTTGATAAAACCAAAAATACAAATCCAATTACACAGTTATAAAATTAACCATATTTAATGTAATAAAAATAACCATATTTAATGTATACTCTCCCAAAATATTCTTCCAACAGTTCTTCACAATTACTTATTGCTTATCAGACCCCTTGGTCTTTTAAGGACTTATACAGTTTATACTTTTTCTTTTGCCACCCTTGGTATGAGCTGTTTAAATAAAGAGCTTTATACCGAGCCATCAGCATTCATCTTTGCATTTTCTTTTATTATTTTTTCACCCTTGCCATCCATTTCCTTCTGATCCTTTACTCTAACTTCCCTCTCATTTATTATTTATCTTATTTTATTTTTTTGATAACCAGGTTATCACCCAGAAAGAAAAGTTGCAACACATTGCAATAATATAATGTAGCTTTCATACCTATTCTATAAATACAAGACAGATATTGATATCTCAATAAAATATAATACTGTATTCTTGGCATTTCCATGTAACAGAACACAGAGAATGGTAAACAATATAGCAGATCACAATCAAGTTGTCACTCATTATCGGGTTGTTATATATGTTCCAAAAATGGATATCAGTAAATTCATTTTCAAAAGGTGAATGTTTTTTTCAACTATTTTTTGCTACTCATGGGATGACCATCAAGCCACCAATGCCATCTCAGTTGTCCTTACCGCACGTCCCATCCTAGCAGATGCCCAGGTAGGTCTCCATTCTATGGAGAAGTCCTGCTCCAAGGAGTTTCCTATCCCTCTTGCAGGTTCTATGGGATTAGGCAGATGTTAGGCAAGTAGTGATACTTGCTAGTAGAGAGCCCATTATTTTTCCATGGGGGTGGGGGGTTATTGGCCTAATTTACCATTCCCACATGCTGACATTTCATGTGGGCAGGGCAGGCAGTGAAAGTGTTGCACAAAACACATGTCCTACCCCCAGCTGTAAGATGGTCATGCATTCACTCTGTTCTTCCTGCCCACCAGTCCATCATCATTTCCTTTGAGCCTCAGCCTCTGCCAGGGCTCACTGGACCATGCTCAACACAGTTCTTCACCTCCAGGATAGACACTCCCATCTTTCCAGTCACTCTATCAATTGCTCAAGCTGCTAATCCAACCTGCGCCACCTGGGCTGTAGGTAAGGCTTTATCCCTCTGTATCACTGGAATGACTCTTCAGAAGAATCTTGACATTCATTTATCAAATATATAACTAGATTATGCTCAGAGAGAAACAGTCACAGTTCTTTGTGGTATACAGAGCATTACCTGCACCTTTCTTATGTCACAAAGGTGCTTAGCAAAGTTGACTTTCCTAGTTTTGTAGTGTAATCATGGTATTCTGTGCACTACATCAGAACCCACAATCATCCATATTTTGGAGTAGCATTCCTATTTTTAGGCTCAATTTACCCCTGCACAGGATTCCCTATTTTTGAAAGGATGTCCCTATCTTCAGGCCTGATTTGCCCCTTTACACACTATTCAGAATCCCCCACATCACATGTGATTTTTGAAGTTGTCCAGGACACAGAAAACCACAGTACATGGCCAACATATTAGTGGTAACAATAACTTTAAGAAAGATGGCATACATCTTACATCTCCCTTTTTCTGAGGCAAAAGTAAATTTTGTTGTGTGATATAATTTTGCGATACAGTTCATTGACGTCTTCAGATTTTACACTGTCTCTTTCATAATGTGCTTATATTTTTCAATTATTTTGTTACCCTCTGTTTTCTTAAATGCATTTCTGAGCAGTATCTCATGTTCCTACTACAAGCAGGATGAGTTGTATGCTATTTATTAGCACAACTTTATTCTAATTAGAAGTCCAGATTTTTAGCTGACTAGCTGACTTTTCCTTCTTTTCAAGGGCCTTTGTTCCTCTTTTCCAGGTCTGCAACTTGAGAGTTAAGTTATATATATATATATATATATATATATATATATATATATATATACCGCCACCAGTACTGTTAGCCTACAGGGTGCTGGCAGAAATTGGGCTACTGTTGGCCGAAGGAGGAGAAGAGGCGGAAGACATGGCTGAAGGCAGGAGGAGAGGAGAAAGGCTAGGACTGTGGTAGTGAGGGTCGGAACTTTGAATGTTGGCAGTATGACTGTTATAGGGAGAGAGCTAGCTGATATGATGGACAGAAGGAAGGTTGGTATATTGTGTGTGCAAGAGACCAGATGGAAGGGGAGTAAGGCTAGGTGTATCGGAGGTGGGTTCAAATTGTTTTATCATGGTGTGGATGGGTGGAGAAATGGCGTAGGAGTTATTCTGAAGGAACAGTATGCTGAGAGTGTTTTGTTGGTGAAAAGAGTGTTGGATAGAGTGATGTTTATGAAGCTGGAAATTGATGGTGTAATGATGAATGTTTTTAGTGCGTATGCTCCACAAATTGGATGTGCAATGGATGAGAAAGAAAAATTTTGGAGTGAATTGGATGAAGTGGTGATGACTGTACACAAGGGTGAGAAAGTGGTGAATGGAGCAGATTTCAATGGGCATGTTGGTGAAGGGAACAGAGGGGATGAGGAAGTGATGGGTAGGTATGGTGTTAAACAAAGGAATGCAGAAGGTCAGATGGTAGTGGATTTTGCGAAAAGGATGGACATGGCTGTGGTGAATACGTATTTTAACAAGAGGGAGGAGCATAAGGTGACATACAACAGTGGAGGAAGATGCACACAGGTGGATTATATCTTATGTAGGAGGGCCAGTTTGAAGGAGATTGGAGACTGTAAAGTGGTGACCGGAGAAAGTGTCGTTAGGCAGCATAGGATAGTGGTTTGTAGGATGACGTTGGTTATCAGGAAGAGGAGGAGGAGTGTGAGGGCAGCACCAAGGATCAAGTGGTGGAAACTGAAAAAGGGTAATTGTGAGGTGGAGTTCAGGGATGAGTTAAGGCAGGCACTGGGTGGCAGTGAAGAGTTACCAAATAGCTGGGTAACTACAGCAGAGCTAGTAAGGAAGACGGCTAGAAAGGTGCTTGGTATCACATCTGGACAGAGGAAGGACGACAAGGAGACATGGTGGTGGAATGAGGAAGTACAGGAGAGTATACAGAGAAAGAGGTTGGCAAAGAAGAAGTGGGATTGTCAGAGAGATGAAGAAAGTAGACAAGAGTATAAGGAGATGAGGTACATGGCAAAGAGAGAGGTGGCGAAGGCTAAGAATAAGGCATATGAAGAGTTGTATGAAAGGTCGGACACTAAAGTGGGAGAAAAGGACCTGTACCAATTGGCTAGACAGAGGGACCGAGCTAGGAAAGATGTGCAGCGGGTAAAGGTGATAAAGGATAATGAGGGAAACATACTCACAAGTGAGGAGAGTGTGTTGAGGAGATGGAAAGAGTACTTTTGAGGGGTTGATGAATGAAGAGAATGAGAGGGAAAGAAGGTTGGATGCTGTAGGGATAGTGAATCATGAAGTACAATGGATTAGCAAGGAGGAAGTAAGGATAGCTATGAAGAAAATGAAGAATGGAAAGGCTGTTGGCCCAGATGACATACCTGTGGAAGCATGGAGGTGTTTAGGTGAAATGGCAGTGGAGTTTTTAACCAGATTGTTTAATGAAATCTTGGAAAGTGAGAGGATGCCTGAGGAATGGAGAAAAAGTGTTTTGGTACTGATTTTTAAGAATAAGGGTGATGTGCAGAGCTGTAGTAACTACAGAGGGATAAAATTGATCAGTCACAGCATGAAGTTATGGGAAAGAGTAGTGGAAGCAAGGTTAAGAAGGGACGTGATGATTAGTGATCAGCAGTATGGTTTCATGCCAGGAAAGAGCACTACAGATGCAATCTTTGCTCTGAGAGTGTTGATAGAGAAGTACAGAGAATGTCGGAAGGAGTTGCATTGTGTTTTTGTAGAGTGGTACAGGATATGAATGAGGGTAGTGTGACAGCGGTGAGGTCTGCGGTGGGAGTGACGGATGCATTTAAGGTGGAGGTGGGATTACATCAAGGATCAGCTCTGAGCCCTTTCTTATTTGCAATGGTGATGGACAGGTTGACAGATGAGATCAGACAGGAGTCCCCATGGACTATGATGTTTGCAGATGACATTGTGATCTGTAGTGAGAGTAGGGAACAGGTGGAGGAGACCCTGGAGAGATGGAGATATGCTTTAGAGAGAAGAAGAATGAAGTTCAGCAGGACTAAGACAGAATATATGTGTGTGAATGAGAGGGAGGATAGAGGAATGGTGAGGATGCAAGGAGTAGAGGTGGCGAAGGTTGATGAGTTTAAATACTTGGGATCAGTAGCTCAGAGTAACGGTGAGTGTGGAAGAGAGGTGAAGAAGAGAGTACAGACAGGATGGAGTGGGTGGAGAAGAGTGTCAGGAGTGATTTGTGACAGACGAGTACCTGTAAGAGTGAAAGGGTAGGTCTACAAGAGGGTAGTGAGACCAGCTATGTTATATGGGTTGGAGACAGTGGCATTGACAAAAAGTCAGGAGTATGAGCTGGATGTGGCAGAATTAAAGATGTTAAGATTTGCACTGGGTGTGACGAGGGTGGACAGGATTAGGAATAAGTTTATTAGAGGGTCAGCCCAGGTTGGAAGGTTTGGAGACAAACTAGCGAAAACCACCGCTAATTCAAAAGCCAAGAACTCGACTCAGGCCAGTCCAAATGTAAAAAACATGAAAAACAACAAATTTTATTAAGCCACAATAAAAGCTTTTCGTTAGTACCTTGCACTAACTTCTTCAGACAAGCAAAACATTCACACCATTACAAGTGAGTTTAAATACCAACATTGAAACACTTAACCACGCCCCTTGCTCTCCCTTTAGCTCCTTAAAGGTACAGATCACAGCTAACTAACAAAGGTGCATTTGCAATTCTCTATTAACATAATAAAAAATTCATACACCGAGACTGTAATAATAGCAGGCTTTGAAACTGAAAGAAAAAAGCCCAATATTTTGATTATTAAACTTGTATAAAGTAGATAAATGTGTTAAATATATAAAATAACATAACAATAATGACAGTGTTCAACCTACAGCATAAATACTAATAATGGAAGCGTGACGCTTCCTAATCAAAGATTATCTATGCATACATTGTATCTTGCCTGCTTTCAAATAAAATAACTAATATAATGAATATAATAAATATAATGAAATTAATGCAATTAATTTTTTCTTTTATTTTCAAAGCCTGCTATTATTACAGTCTCGGTGTATGAATTTTTTATTATGTTAATAGAGAATTGCAAATGTACCTTAGTTAGTTAGCTGTGATCTGTACCTTTAAGGAGCTAAAGGGAGAGCAAGGGGCGTGGTTAAGTGTTTCAATGCTGGTATTTAAACTCATTTGTAATGATGTGAATGTTTTGCTTGTCTGAAGAAGTTAGTGCAAGGTACTAATGAAAAGCTTTTATAGTGGCTTAATAAAATTTGTTGTTTTTCATGTTTTTTACATTTGGACTGGCCTGAGTCGAGTTCTTGCCTTTTGAATTAGCGCTGGTTTTCGGTAGTTTGTTTTTCCGGTCTTGAAGGTTTGGAGACAAAGCCAGAGAGGCACGATTACGTTGGTTTGGACATGTGCTGAGGAGGGATGCTGAGTATATTGGGAAAAAGATGCTAAGGATGAAGCTACCAGGTAACAGGAAAAGAGGAAGGCCTAAGATAAGGTTTATGGATGTGGTGAGAGAGGACATGCGGTGTGACAGAGCAAGATGCAGAGGACAGGAAGAAATGGAAACAGGTGATCTGCTGTGGCGACCCCTAACAGGAACAGCCGAAAGATGATGATATATATATATATATATATATATATATATATATATATATATATATATATATATATATAGAGCACTCTACTCCCACACCATTGCCAGAAATTGGAACTTTCTTCCCCTATCCGTGTCCACTGCCCCTCCACAAACATATTCAAAAACTCCCTCAAATTGCACCTTCTTAGTACCTGGTTATGCCCTTGTATCACATAACCCTACCCATACTACTATTAACTCCACAAATTCCTCTCTGATCACATGCTGGAGCTCTGATCCCCTGTAGGCTTGGTCATCTGAAAGGGTACTTTTAACTGTAGAATCTTACTTGATATATTTTCTTTTCTTACCAATGTATGACTGACATTGTCTTTTTACCCATATTCTATATCTTCTTTTACCTGGAGTGTTTTTATTAATTTCTTGTTATATTACTATGCTCAGCATACATGATGTAACCTGTTTTGTGTATTATGCTGGATGTACTGTATTTGTATAACTTGATGTTGGAGCTTTTCTCCCCGGGCCTCCGCTGAAAATGGACCTGGTCCAGTCAGAATTTCCTGGTTAACAGATATATATATATATATATATATATATATATATATATATATATATATATATATATATATATATAGTTGGATAGATTGGTAAACAGATATTTAGTATAATAAATAAGAACAATGTGATACATACAGCTGTGGAAAAAGATTAACCACAGAAAAACTCATCAAAAACTAGGGATGCTTTATAGAACCAAAAGCTTTCTCACTGACACATCCAAAACAATACTTGCAACTACTTATCTCCACTCCACACTTCCTTATGGTGTTCCCATCCTTACTAACCTTCAGCCATCATAAAAATCAAAATCTGAACAATGTTATAACAAAGTTGCTAAATTTGCAGCAAATATCCCTTTCAGAACCCATTACTGTGTAGCACTAAAAGCCTAAATTGGTTAGAACTACCCCATCAGCTAACATATACACAGCACCTTACCACCTATAAAATTATCCAGAATCCATCTGCTTACCAGCACTAAATTACATTCTACACAACTATGTTCCCAGTCTGTTATTATGATCCAATGCCCAAACACTCCTGTCTGTCCACAAACCTATCAAATCTGCTTGGCATTGTCTGTACTTGCACTATGTTTCTAAGGCCTGGAACTCCTTATCTGTATCCGTCAGGTCAATACCCTCCTTCCTATCCTTCAAAACCATTCTGAAAGACATCCTAGCCAAGAGCCGGTACTGTTTTTGCTCAGTACCAGGATAAACTATATCCCTAAATGTGAAAAAAATGCCTCTTCATACCTCACAACTCATTACTTTGCATTCTTCAATCACCTCTTTGCTTTTATCAATGTCTTTCCCCTGACTTTCTCCCTAAATGTACCATAAGACTGCTTTTCTCTCACCTCATATGGCAATTCCTGTTTGGATTATACTAACTTACCTTTAATTTCTCTATAAACTGTCTAAAATGTCTCTATGAAATCATTGTCATATAACTTGCATCTATTCCCAAACAATGTTTTCATATTATGTCTAATTTCCATGGGCAGCAATATATACAAATTATCACCTGCACAATGGAGATCATGGTACAGTGAAGATCGAGAAATTTACCCTTTTCTCACTGTAGTGCGATCTCGGAGTTGACATATGTAATTTAGAGGGGGTGTGGGGGTTGCAGGGGGGCTTGCACCCCCCCCCCACAATCAATCTAAGTACATTTTAGTGTAGGCTGTTTTTAAACGGAGAAGTGTTCCTTTAAGTGAAGACTGGAATTTTGGTAATTTGTGTTCTGGGTTTCGTTATTTTAAGGTTTCGAGTAAACGGAGGAGTTTCGCTGTTATCGTCTCAATGTTGTGTACTTCGAGTATATGGGTCTTTGACATTATGAAGCAGAGCTATATATATATATATATATATATATATATATATATATATATATATATATATATATATATATATATATATGCCTTCTGAACTGGTTAAGAATAAATTTACATGTATGGCTGCTACACTGGCTGCCTTGCCACCCCAGTAAAAAAAGTAAATTCTTTCGGCTTTTTTCCGGTTAGGGGTTGCCACAGCAGAACTCTGGTCCGCTAATGATTGGCAGTGGATTTTTACGGTGCCGAGGTGCCAACCCGATGCCCAACCTTCAAAGAAGGCACACCCATTTACGCACCTACCTGCATGTCTTTAAAGTAGTTTTTTTTAAATAATGTTCATTGAACATTTTAAAAAATTTGTTTGCCCAAAGGTACCAACAATAATTCCTTGACATTCTGCACACATTCATTGCTCAATTAACCTTTCTGTATAAAACGTTCTATAACTATAATAATGCACTCCTATTCTGGGATCCTAGGATATAATTACTTAATTTCAAATGTCAAAAAAAAGACAAAAAATATATAATAAAAAAGTCAGTATGTCTTTAAAATAAGATTCAATAATTGTTTAGCTACAAATGCCAAAAGTTTATTTTTTTTTAACCTGCTACACTAATATAATTCAAAATGGAATCTCAGCACAGTTAGCATGGATTTTAAGAACACCTAACATTTGAGACAGTAATGGCCTTTTTACTTCTCAAACTGTATACATTTATTCATTATTACCCCCCTGCACATATTTATATAACATCTCATCAAACCTTTTATAATTGCGAAAAAATATTTATCCAGCTATTCACTTCCATAAAGCAACCATCATTATACAGCATTTTAAACATACTGAGATAAGACACTGAAAAGCATAAATATTTAATAATAAATAATAAAAGAACATGAAAATACTAAATATCTATTTATATTAAACACTAGAGTTTCAGTCACAGGAAATATTAAAATAACACCGATGAATAGATTTGCACAGATAAAGAAAAACAGTACTTAACTAATCTCACTACATTTCCCTGACTGATCTAAAGAATTACTATTCCCTGGTCACTTACTAGAGCAAGGCAAGTAGGTGCGGGATCCTTCTTTGTCAGGTTTCAAAAACAGAGTACTCTGAGACTTCAGTCTCATCTAGTATTAAAACAAATTATCTCAGTGATGGATTACAGAATGGCACCACATACATCTCGTCATCTGACTTCTTGTTCCCATGCTACCCCCTTTCCTAGCAAGTAACCCAGAATCTTGCATGTGTGTCAATAATACGCATACGTATAGAGCTTTCTTAAGAACTGTTGCAGCTTCTGGAAGTCATAAAACAATAAAGCACTTCTACTCTTCCTACAGGAGATAATAAACCATTCTCTGGCACAGACATTTCATCTCTGGCCGCAGTCAGAACTGCAAGATGCAATTTTTATGACCTAAATTAAGTAATTGAATTTGTTACTATTTTTCAAAGTTAGCTGGACTAAGATTAACCTCTTCTTTTCCAGTATCCTCTGTTAACATATATACATTTCCTCAGTTACCACAGTACAATCTGATATAAATGCATATTTCTTTTTTTTCCAGCAAGACATACTGTTGATACATTTTTAACACAAGCAACTTTACAAATACATTTTCAATGCAAGCATCTGTACACATCAGTTTGATATACAAATGACATATAATTCTTTACTAAATTTCAGCTAGCTATGCTGGCATATATTATGCATCCACTGTCCTACTTCTCCTGGCATAGCTGGCAATACCTCACATCGACACATCTGGACTATTAGCACTGACAGTTGGACAGCCCTAAATAAGATGGTGCCAGATAAGGAAGACACATAATTAGCAAAAAGTTCAGATAGTTTATCTGTAATCATTGTAGTGTCCCTATATAAGAAAAGACTTTGCCCATCTCTGTGGGAGAAAATCCAGGAGGAACAATGGTCAGTGTAAGCATAATTGGTTTGAAGCCCCAGGAGAACCAGAATAAGTAGCAAACAACCTTAGTTTCATGATAATTATCTCTTTTAGCCTGGGGCTTCATGCCAATTATGCTTAATATACTTCAAAATATATGGTGAAGGAACTTATAATAAATGATTTTCTATGCTGTTGTCCCTAAGGTTATAAGCCAGAAATAAGACTGTACATTAAATTGAATTACTATTGTCCTCATGTATCTCCTATAAATGCAGAATGACAATGTTCTTCCTTTTGTTTAAGAAGGGTTCATGTGAATCCTCAATGGTTTTAAACATTGCATAAATTAAAAATGTGATTGCAATACAGAGATTGTGGTATATGGTATGGGGATGGGGTTTTATTCCAGAATCTTTTTGGTTCCCAGGAAAGAAGGTACCTGGAGGCCCATTCTGGATCTTTCTTACCTCAACATATTTCTGAAAGTCCCTTTCTTTTGAAATGCTCTATCTTCAGACTCTGTTTTCTCTTTTTCTACCACAGGGTTTCCTTGTCTTTCTGGATATCGTGGATTGCTATCTTCACATCCCTATTCATCCCCATTGCAGACATTTTTTGCATTTCTGTTTCTTCCTTGCATTTTTCAGTTCTCTGATTTGCCCTTTGGCATTTCTACTGTCCCAAAGGTCTTCACCAAATGCCTCACTCGTGTGATTGCCTTTTGCAGAATGAAGGGGATAGAAATCTTTCCTTACCTGGATGACCTGCTCATTCAGACTTCCTCCCCAGAGATATTGATTCAGTACATCCACTGTTCTACTTGCCTCTTACAAATACCTAGGGTCTACAGTAAATTTCCAGAAATCCTTCCTGACTCCTCCTCAGGATCATGTTTCTCTCAGGTGCATGTTCCAGACCATTCCTATGCTGGTTTCCCTGTCACCATCCAAGGCTCTGACTCTAATAGCCTTTTTCCAATCTCTTCTTCCACAGATCTCAGTTACAGCCAAAGAATTTCTAAGGGCTCTGGTTTACATGCCTTCCACGATTCTTATGCTTCCTCTAGCCAGACTCAATATAAGGAAGCTACAGTGGTTCCTAAAGTCAGTATGGCTTCGATATCATTATCCTTTACACTTTCTAGTTCTTGTTCTTCCATGCCACAAACTAGAGCTTCAGTGGTGGATTCATCAGCTATCTCTCAACCCAGGGCTTCCTTTTTAGCCCCTGGTCCCATCTCAGAACCTTTTTTTGGATTCCTGAGACACAGTGATGGGGGCTTCTTTTAGGCTTCTAAAGGTTCAGGGCCTGTGTCCCATTCGTCAGAGGGTGGACCATATCAACATCAAGAGATGAGAGCTCTCCTTCTTGCTCTTCAGACCTTCCATACTCTGTTTCTTTCAGGGCCTTTCAAAATCTTTACAGGCAATGCCACAGTGATGAACAAGCAAGGGGAGACATGATCTTGCCTCTTGTGTAGACTACCTCTTCAGGTTTGGGATCTGACTGTCCAATGTCAGGTGATGTTTCAAGCTGTTTATATTCCTTCAGACAAAAACATTGTGGCAGGCTGTCCGAGCAGGTACCTAACACAGACTCACAACTGGATGATTCACACAGATGTGTTTCTGAACATTGTCCACTAGTGGGATACTCCTCAGGTCAATCATTTTGCCTCTTCTCTGAACAGATAACTTCCTCTCTCTGGCACAGGAGTCCCATGTCCTCTGGTTTGGAAGGTGGATGCCCTCCCTTTCTCTTAGAAGGGGATGTTTCTCTATGCCTTCCCTCCCCTACCTCTCATACCAAGAGTCCTTCTCAAGATAGAACAAGACTCCCCCAAAATCTTGTTGATGACTCCATTTTGTCCCAGATAGCATTGGTTCCCTCCTCTTCTGCATCTAGCCAAGGGGAATCACCACAATTTACCTCACAGGGTGGATCTACTCACACAAGATAAGGGGTCTCTCATCCATCCTCACTTGTCAACACTTCATCTAACATTGTGGGTGAAAGGGTTTTGATCCATTTTAGGCACCTTTTTTCCTCAGGACAAGCTCTGGGTTCTGCAGAAGGCCAGGAAACCCACTACCAGGAAATCTTATTTGTCCAAATATATGAGATTTTTTTTGTATGGTGCCTTGCTCATAAACAGGAATCCACTTTTTGAAGAGGTTCCTCCGGTTCTCTTTTATTTATGTGAATTGCTCCATGCTGGATTGACATACTTTTCAGGTAAAGCTTACTTTTCAACTATTTCTGCTTGTCTGCCTTTGAATCCTCCTTTGGAGTCAATGTTTTAGGTCAAACAATTTCTTAAAAGCATCCTTCATATTAGATTTCCCAGGAAGCCTATTCCTCCTTCCTAGGAAATTAATCTTGTTCTTGAAACATTGACTCGTGTTCCTTTTGAGCCTGCAGCTTCAGCTTTCTTACAGCATTGTACATGGAAGACTATTCTTCTGTTGGCTCTTACTTGAGCTTGAAGGGTGTCGGAGCTTCAGGCCCTTATGGTTGTTCCTCCTTTTTTTGTTTTGTAAAATCTTACCATTACAGTGGATGTCCTTTACTTCACTGTTGCAGTATGTGCTCCCTCCCTCCTCCCCATTTTTGGTACTCCTTTTTTCTTTCTGGATGCACGTGTTTCTCCTTTTCTACTTGGACTGTTGTTCCTTCGGGGGCAATTCAGATCTGAAGTATGTACATCCATATGTCACCTTTATACCCTACACCATGAACAGAGGGCATACATGTGATGTACAACGTACTTAAAAAAACCTAAGGCTTTGGTATACTGGCCGGACATTGGGCTACCCTTGACATTGGATCCCTTTAGTAAAGAATACTGCAACAGTGATATGGAAGGACATCAGGTTCATAGGTTCATTGGTAGGTACTAGGCTATTGGCCCTAGGGCCTATATAAGCCTAGCCAAAAAATGTACCCTGGCTTTCGCCACCCAAGAAAATTATTTTCCTGTGCCCCTGTCGAGCAGAGCCACAGAAGTGATCCCTGGGGTGAATTTCCCATTTCCCATCCAATCATCAAGATTTTTCTTGAAGAGTGCTAATGAGGAGCTCTGTTTGACATAGATGTGTAGTCTGTTCCAGAGTATGGGAAGTCTCTGGGACAGGAATCTATCCCTCCAGCATGTTCTGTTTATTGTGGTGGCAAGGTTTAGGTCCCTAGAGCGTGTAGCTTGGAGGGATTGGGATTTCTTTAAATGGAGCATGTCCAACAGCTCTGGGTTTGACATAGCTTTGTATGTTAGGCAGAGAACACCCCTGAGTAGGCGATATACGATGGAGTAAAGCTGTAGTTTTTTTAGACAGTCTGCGTAGGGCATCTGTTTGAGGCCAGTAATCCTCTTTGTGAGGTAATTCTGTGGTCTTTCCAGTTGTTGTAGATGTCTTGTGAGGTACATACCAAAAGCGGCATTGTACTCTATAATGGGTCTAATGAGTGATGAATAGAGGGGAACAATGACCTTTTTTTTTCTGGATGAGAATCCTTTTGTGATGAGATGAGCCACATAGAAGGATTTCCTGACCACTGTGACGATGTGATTATCAAAAAAGAGACTATTGTCCACCTGTGTCCCAAGGTCTCTTATCACATTTTCAGCATTAAGTAGACTACCAGCTATGTGGTAGTTCATGGGTACAGAGTTTTTACCAAAGGAGATGACAATACACTTTTTGGCATTGAGCTTCAGGCCATGGCTTTGACACCAGGTATCTGTCTCAGTGAGGCCCTTTTGCAGTTTGTCCACATCGTTAGGAGTTTCGATTATGGCTCCTAGTTTGCACTCATCTGCAAACTTTGTTAGCCAAAGACCTTCTGTGTTAGCCCGCATTTCAGAGAAGTAGATACCAAACAGGAGAGGACCCAGGACTGAACCCTGTGGTACTCTACTTGTCACTGGTCTGAAGTCGGATTTGGAATCCGCTACTTTCACAGTGTGGGTTCTGTCCATGAGCCAGTTGGCAACCTATCTTGTGACATAGGGATTTATACCTAGTTTAGTGAGCTTATTTATAATTCCAGAGTGGGGGATGGTGTCGAAAGCCTTGGCGAGATCTAGATAAGCTGTGTGAACCATTTTACCCTCATCTATGGCTTTGGTGACTGCTTCAAAAAAGTCAATCAGGTTTAGGAGACATGATCTGCCTTTTACAAATCCAAACTGGGTAGGGTCCAGAGTTTGGAGATTACCAATGTCTTTGTTTATGAGTTCCATGATGATACGTTCCATGGCCTTGCAGACCAGGCTCGTCAGGCTAATGGGGCGGTAGTTCCCGGGGTCTGTCATGGCTCCACCTTTGTGGAGTGGGATAACCATTGCGGTGCGCCATTCAGTGGGTACAAAGCCTGAGGTGAGGCTATGATTGAACAGGGTACTTAGGTAGGGTGCCATTTCATTCTGTAGTTTGTGTAGAATGCAGCCTGGGATATTGTCAGGTCCCATTGATGCTGTGTTCTTGGCTTTAGAGAGTGTGTTTTTTACCTGTGCAGCCATAATTATAGGAACTTTGCATTCTTCCGGTAAAGAGATGGGCCCTCTAGGGGGTGAGAAGGGAGTAAAGTTAGCACTGAACCTATCTGCTAGGATGTTGGCAATATCCTAGCAGATACTCTTTATGCTACCATGGAAAAAGAAAAAACTGTGACCCAGTAATGGCTGTTAAAGCTGTTTGTAGATCAGTAGTATATTTCACTTCTGCCTGTTGTCTGTGTGGCAACACAAAATGTTTTACAGCTTTGAAAGCTGTAAAACAATTTGTGCTTCTGCACTTTTTTCTTTCTATAGATTGTAGTATATCAGGGCTGATAAAGTTACATGTACTAAAAATAATTACTAATCAGGCCTCCTATCATGGCTACTAGTTATGGTGTTCTCAAAATGGATTAAGAATTTGCACTCATGTTGATTTACTTGAATATATGTCTCAAAACACATTAACAAATTGGTTATGATCTAAATACCAGTCATAATCCTCTAGTCTGTAAATCTTCAAAACACAAAATTGAACAAGTTATCAAACACATATAATGAAAAACAAAAATGTATTCACCTTCCTCTTAAACAAATGGACATTGTATTTAAAACAGAAACAACAGAAAAGCTATAATTTCTTCCTGGATTGCTCATGCCACATAGTCTGTATTGGCACTTCGTTTCTTATAGGATCATGGGAGGTTACTAGGCTGATGGACTCGGGACCCTTACGAGACTAGCCAAGTTCAACCCATGTTCCCAAGGGTGTCTGGTTCAAGCAGACACTATAATCAGCACCTATTGCCCTTGTCCAAGAGGGACACTGGTGGAAACCCCGGGGTGAATTTCCAGTTACCCATCCAGTCATCCAAATTATGCTTAAATAGGGCCAATGAGGGGCTTTGTTTAACACAAATAGGAAGCTTGTTCCAAAGGTGGGGCAACCTCTGTCAGACAAATCTGTCTCTCCAGCAAGTTCTGTTGGTGTCACATACCAAGTTAATGTCCTTTGAGCAAGTGACCTGTGTACCATTTGACTTGTGAATGTGCAGCATTTCCATTAAAGCTGGGTCAGAAATTGCTCTATATGCAAGGCACAGGTCGCCTCTGAGCAGTCTGATTGGCACAGAGTAAAATGACAATGATTTCATTCTGTCATCATAAGACAGATCTTGAAGACCCTAAATTTTCTTAGTAAGGAACTTTTGTGGTCTCTCCAATTAATGCAGGTGTTTGGAAAGGAACATACCAAAGGGAACATTGTACTCAATTATTGGCCTGTTGAGGGAAGAGTATGGGGGGGGTGGCGGTTATACCCTCTTTTTTTTTTCTGGAGGCAATGCCATTACTTATGAGATCAGCTATATAAAATGCCCTTCTTACCACTGTGGAGACATGGTGATCAAAGTTAAAGTTGCAGTTGACCTGTGTGCCCAGATCTCTCACCACTGATTGTGTGCTTTGGGTATTGCTGTTGATGTGACAGTTTGCAGGAACATCAACCTTGTTGAAGGGGATGATAATGCATTAAGTTTAACAGCGTGACTTTGGCACCAGTCATTAGCCTGCATAATATCTTCTTGAAGAATGTTGACATTGCTAAGTGGTTTCATTGATCTCTCCCAGTTGGCAGTCATCAGCAAACTTTGTCAGCCATAGTCCTTTAGTTTTATCCTGTACTTTGGAGAAGTAGATTCCAAACAGTAGGGGGACCAAAACTGATCCCTGTAGAACACCACTGGTTATGGGTCTGTTGAAAAAGGTGGAGTCCCCTATTTTGGCTGTATGAGTTATATCAGTGAACTAATTTGCAACCCACCTTGCAATGTATGGGTTGATATCTATCTGGTTAGTTTATCAATGATGACTGAATAAGGGATTGTGTCAAGGGCCTTAGCTAAGTCTAGGCAGGTCGTATGCACAGATTTTCCCTTATCTAGGGCTTTGGTGACTGTCTTGAAGATGTCCACCAAGTTTAACAGGCACGATCTCCCCTTGACAAAGCCAAACTGGGTGGGGTTGAGCATTTGGAGGTTTCCTATATCTTTGTTAATAAGGTCAATGATGATTCATTCCATGACCTCGCAGATAAGGCTGGTCAGGCTAATGGGTCTGTAGTTCCTGGGGTCCTTGGATGCACCCCTTTGTGCAAAGGGAAGACGGTAGCTTTTTCCATTCCACTAGGACAAAGCCAGTGCTTAGGCTGTGATTGAAAAATGTGCCCAATGATTATGCTAATTCCTGTTTTAATCCATGTAGAACACAGCCCTGAATGTTGTCTGGTCTCATAGATGCTGTGTTGTTGGCCTTGGAGAGGGCATTTAAGACCTGCTCCTCAGGCATACTAGGTAGGGGACAGGTGTTAGGGATGCTTTGGGGTATATGTGGAGGGAACAGGGGAGTGAAGTTTTCATTGAACCTGTCTGCCAGCAGGTTTGCTATATCCACAGGTTATGTGTATCTAATACCATTAACTACAAGTTCAACGTAAATCTGGGCCTTACCTATGAGGTTGCAGATGTAACTAAAGAATGTCTTGTGGTTATCCTTGGTTAGGGAAGCTAATTTGGATTTGTAGTCAGCTTTGGATGACTTCTCTAGGAGTCTTACTTGCTTGTTTAAAAAAAGAAGGGATTGTTTCCAGTTTTGAGACCATTCCTTCCTACTCTTAGACAGCAATTTCTTTCTCCTATTGTATAGCCTGATAATAGCAGTTGTCTACTAGGCAGGTTTGTTTTTTCTTGAAGATCTTGCTTTGCTTTTATCAGGTACAGCAGAGTCAATATAATTGTACAGGTGCTTGTATAAAGCATAGGTGTATAAATCAGCACGGGGGGGGGGGGTTATGAAGCTATTTATGCTGTCATGCAAGAGGTTGTAAATGGCCTTGGAGAAGTTTTTTAGTGTAGTTGTTGCTAAGGAGGGGTCTTGTGTTATAGTTACTTCTAACAAAACTGATTTGTGGTCAAATTTCACCAGGGATGGCCACACACTAGGGGTGGTGCAGTGGTACCCCATGTTGGTGAGCACCAGATCCAGGATGTTTGAGCCCCTTGTGGGTGTGTCAACCAGCTGGTCCAGGGCATTGAAGTTAATGAAGTCCAAGAACCTTTTGGCAAGTGAGTTAGAACACACATAATTTACCCAGTCAATGGATGGGTAATTAAAGTCACCTAAAACTAGGGTGTTTGGTTGTATCTTGATTGAGTCAAGTAGATCAAAGTAGGCTGAGTGGATGTCCTGATTCATGAAGGGGGTCCTGTAGCTGGCAATGACCTGAAGAGGGGTCTTATCTACAGTCTAGCACCTGAATTAATTCAAGCAAATCGTGCTGTTTAACCAATCTAGAGGTATATTTATCTTTAATGACTATTGATACACCACCGCCTTTAGTTCTCACTCTTTCAGTTTGTGGTCTGAATGTGTGGCAGGAAATGCTACCTGGCATAGCTGGGGTGCTCTCTGTAGCCTTAAACCAAGTATCAGTGACTGTGCAAATGTCATTGTCTTCCAAGGTGAGGACTGCTTCAAGTGAGTGCAGTTTCTGGTTTACTTTACTTCTTCCATCAGTAACTTATTGATAAGGTCTACCTCTCAGTTTGCAGTCAATACTGATCATCTTAAGAAGTGTAATCAAGCCATTTTTCCATATTGTAGTTTTTATATTTAAAATAGGCTGAGTCACTTTGACATTGAATTCTTATAGCTTTATCTATATAAAATAATCCATACAAAGAAGGTAATGAGATTCGTGCCTTCTGTGTGGAGTCTGCTTGTCCTCCCCGCAGTTGGGTGGGTGTTGAAAAGACATGCGTAAGTGGGCGTGCCTTCGCTGAAGGTTGAATGTCGAGCTGGCACCTCGGCGTTCGTCAAAATCTACTGCCAATCATTAGCGGTCCGGAGTTCCGCTGTGGCGACCCCTAACCGGGAAAAGCCAAAAGACAATAACAACTTTAGTATATAAAACTGTTCAAAACTTAGAGTGTATGTGTATACATGTCATTGTTCAAAATGTGTGCAGTTAGTTTTTTTTTTAAATGTAGACAGAGTAGACATATTTTATTAAAGTCAGATTTTTTGTGATAAAAGATTCAACTCTCCCATCACCCAACACAGAATCATGTTTAGTCATAACCTGCTACTTTGTTGCTGGTTCAAGAGTCATCAGTTCTGAAAGCTCTGATGTTTTTGGCTGAGCAGAGATGGTTAAACGTGGTGCAAGTCATTGGAAAATGAGAATCTTAAGTATCCAGGGTTTAGTATACACCCCAGATGAAAGAGAGGAAGTTTTCTGCCCCCCATCCCCCACCCCCTACACACACACACACACACACACACACACACACACACACACACACACACACACACACACACACACTTGAAGTGCCGGAAGAAATAGTCAGGATGGTGCTTTCTTAAACTTACTCCAGCTGTTTCTAGGAGACTGGTCATTTCTGGTAAAAAGGCAGCAGACAACATTACACTGCAAATTTACAGTAGAAGGTAATCTTTGTTACTCTGCATTCAGAGCAGAGATACCTTTCTGGTAAACTGACCTCAGTCTGACCATAAGGGAAACAATTATTAATGAGCATAAAAGAATTATGTTAAAAAAAAGTTTTGTTGTGAATATAGAATGCCCAGGAAAGGTACATTATGAACAAAATATTCAAATGCCAAACAAATGAAACAGCATCACTGAAAATCTCTAAAAGGATATATCCCCAGCAAAATGTAGTTACCCTGTAAAATAAAACCTGTCACTAGTTTCAGTAATAAATAATCTTAAGAAATATACATTACATTTACTTTTTGAATTACGTTAATACTCTTTATCACCAAGTTCAGAGAACCAGATTTAAAAACAAATAAATGAAAATTGATTAAAGAGCACTATATGATGTAATACACAACTAACAAATCATCATGCTAAACACTTTTATACTTATTTTTCATAAATCAAATAAGACAAAATAATCTGTCTGCGTAGTTACATTTTAATAATGGACTCAAGCATATATTCAAAGCCTGTGAACATAAATGATCACAAAAAGCTTAAACTTGCATTTGTAGCATCGGTCACTAGAGGGAGGAAACACACCACACTCTAACCCATTTGTGTCTGCAAACACCATATAATATAACTGTACAAAACATGCATGCATATTGTTCAACACTACCTAAATATCTGCTATTATACTAACAAATATGGTTTACTATGGTAAGGTCGAAGTGAGTTAGCTCGAACCCACTTCAGTCGAAGTCCAGAGGCCGAATGGCAACAATTTCAAACCTGGCATTGTCGAAGTATGACTCTCGCCCCTATCTCAACCCATGTTAAAGCCCATTAAGAGGTTGAAGACGAGTCATATTTCGACAGTCTGAATTCATTGTCATTTTCGCGTACGTGGGTCGACGATCCCATCATTCAATGGGGTCCAGTTCGACCATACCATAGTAAACCAACAAATATATATAACAATTAATTGCCCAAACATTTCTATACGTGACTCCTATATCTTGGCATATTAAATGCTTTAAATTTGAGCTATTCACCTGATAAGATAAACAGTGCACCTTACTCACATATCAACTAATTTCCAATATTTAATTAAGGTGTTATCCAACTTCCCATCTCTCGAATGCAAGGCATCATTATTAATAGCCAGAATGTTAATTTTGGCTACCAAGGTCATCTTTAATAGCCTATATTTGGTAGGTGTCACAAAGGATTAAGGCCATGAGCTGTATTTCTGTGGTACAGCATTTGATTCACTCAGACCTCATGTGCCTACTATGTGACCTTGACCAAGTTACTTAACCAGACAGGGCTCCTGGGTTGCCCCCGAAAAGGAACTGTTTGTTCAGTGGTCCTACCTGCTTAACAAATTTTTCACAATCAAATATGGCAAACTATCAGACGCAGCTTACATAATCATTGTTTTTTTTTCTCTTAACCCAGAATATGTTATGACTGCAGTGGTGGTGCTGCGGTAGCGTTGTCGCCTCACAGATAGACGTTGCCCTGTTCAATTCTCAGCTACAGCGTCTTCTGTGTAGAGACATGCATGAATGGGTGTACCTTCATTGAAGGTTGTGCGTCAGGGCTGGCAACTCAGCACATAAAAATCTACTGCCAATCATTAGCGGACCGGTGTTCCGCTGTGGTGACCCCTAACTGGGAAAAGCAGAAAGAAACAACAACCCAGAATATGTTATGCCTTGTAGCTTATCAGTCATACAGTGAGAGGAATGTCACATCATAACTCTCAGCCTCTTATCTCCATAGTCTGGGACAAAGTCAAAAATAGCTAAGGATTCTTTTTTTTAAATATTGGTGCTTCAGGCATAAGAAGTTGATAGAATGAAAAGACATGAGTTAATATGCATTTTCTAAAGTCAAATAGGTCTGCAACTTTAATTATGGCCATTTCCTAATGCAATTTACCATCTTTTCTCAAAAAAAATTACAAATTTTAGAAGGGACTGCAAAATTTGGAGAATTGTGTAGCTGTGAGAGGAATGCACTGAATTCTAATTACAAGTTAATAAACAGGTCTATCTGTGTAAGATCCTGGGATGTTCAGTGTACAAAATTGTTTCATCTGCAAAGTATGCAAGCTCAAAAGAAGACTGCTTTTCACCATCTTATCTTTTTGGATGCATTAGTAAGTGTGTTTCTAAATGTTTGCATTGAATTCTCATCAAAGTCCTGCTTGAAGTTAGACACCTGTTTGACTTCACAGGATAAAGAACAGATAGAACAGCTCCAATTACCTGATTCAAATTATTTACACTGTGCTCCCGGCCTACACAACAAGCAAATTATTAGTTCTTCTCATTTAGCTAATCTTAGCTGTCTTGACAAAATGAAATTTTCCCTGCACAGTGTGCACAAGCACTACATTCTCCACCATGCAAAGTACAGTAATGTTCATTGTGTAAGAACCACCCTACTACTCCATATTCACAGACAGTGTATCATGCAAAACGTATAACTGAACTGCCTTTCTGTGCTTCAACTAACAGAAAATAGTTGCCACTGTAAGAAAATTGTTACAATAGAATTATTTCGAAATATTTATAGTCATAAGAAGTATTTATACCGGGTACTGTTTTGTTTTACTTGTTTAATGTTGTTTTTTATTAGTTTAATGTTGAAAAGTTTCTTTATAAATGTTCAGACCTCAAAACGAGCATGAAAGAACCAAAGGTGATGGTGTATCGATCTTCATTAAATCCAAATACACCTTGAGACGGGTTAAAAGTATGACTCTCTTGAGCTACTCCACGTCCAAATAACTATAAGTAAAACACCCTACCACATAATTGTTTGCTACAGGTCCCCCACAATGAAGCATGAACACCTAGACTTGCTTGAGTCACTCACTATACAGCCAAACACCTTGGTCATGGGAGATTTCAACTATCCTTCTGTCGATTGGGCGAAGTACACAAGCACAAGCTTAATCGCTTGAGGTTCCTGGACTTTCTTAATACAAACTAACTGCCAAGAAATTAATTATAGTAACTTTTGAGAAGTCGTCCACCCCAGGTAAATACATCATCAATAAAACACCCTTAAAACTTGAGTGACAACTCAGGGATCTGGAAACTCATGTAGATAGTAACCTGGCCTTTGACCGACATGTGTCCAAGGAGGTAAAAAAAACTTCTGTGTTGTTCACTTTATAAGCAAGGGCTAGGCATCTAGGTTGAAAGAGGTAATTGTACCACTGTACTCAGCCCTTATCAGTCCCACTGTAGAGTATAATTCCCCCTTCAGTGTGTACCTGACCAGAAACATGCAGAAAACTGGTACTCCCACCAAAGTTCCTTACAAGAAGATTACAGGGAGTAAACATAATGTTCTATACTGATCACAAAGCCCTGGCTCTTTACTCTGTACTCTGTATCATACAGACTTCTGTAACAGTTAGTCTATACTCCACAAGGGGTTCAAATGTTCTGGACTGAGTACTCACCTATATGGGGTTCACTACACTACCCCCTGTGTTCTGTCCTCCATAGTAAGGTTAGAACATAAATCGGTCTCGTTCAAAGTAATGATCAAACCTGACACCTCCAAAGGAGCAATAAAAATCTGAAACTTCAACAAAACAAACTATAGCCTACTAAGCAATGGTTTCAAAAGTTTCAGACCCCCTGCTAACACAGCCAACAATGACTCCTATGCAGAGGAGTACACAAACACACCGTATAATCACTTAAACAACTGTATTGACTGCTATACCTGAAAGGATCAAAACCAAGTCCCCAAGCCACCCAGGTGGACCTCAAGTATAAGCAGGTTATATAACAAAAGGAAGAAACTGATATTTAAGTACAATAGGGAACTTAGTCAGCAGAGAAAGAATACCCTCCACAGCTTGAAGAAGCAAATCAGATATCTGATCAAGTCCTCTAAAGCTAGTTATGAGACTAAATCACCTTCCTTTGCTAAAGACAATCATAAGGCATTGTTTAGCTATGAATCTAAAAGGAAATACCTAGCTATGTGCCAAACTCATAGTGGATGGTACCACTCACACTGACCCTGAGGAAACTGCCAACCTGTTAGCTGATAGATTTGGCACAAACATCAACCCGCTGTCCCCACCAGCCATACCCCAAAGCATACCTGACACCTATCCTCTCTCTAGTATCTCCAGTGAGCAGGTTACAGCCATGATCTCCAAGGCCAAACACACGGCCTCTCTGGAACCAGATAACATCCCAGGCTACTTGCTAAACAACCTAAAACATGACATAGTGGATCCACTTGGCACTCTATTTAACCAAAGCCTGAGCACTAGCTTTGTTACAGCAGAGTGGAGAACAGCAACTGTAATTCCCTTGCACAAAGGAGGGGGGGGTCTATCAATGGACCCTGAGAACTATAGACCCATATGCCTAACCAGCCTAATCTGTAAGGCCATGGAAAGAATCATCACAGACCTTATCAACAAGAAAGTGAGCAACCTTCAAACTCTTGATCCAACTCAGTTTGGCTTTGTTAAGGCCCCTCAGATATCATCAAGAAACTCTCCCAGCTGGGGATTAACCCATATGTCACTAGATGGGTACTCAAATGGCTCACCAACAGAATCCATACTGTCTAAGTTGGCAATTCCAACTCCACCAGTAGAGTAGTTAGCAGTAGAGTATCACAAGAGTCTGTGCTGGGCCCTGTACTGTTTGGAATCTATTTCTTGGAAGTACAGGTGAAAGCAGATGGCCTGTGGCTTACCAAGTTTGCAGATGACTACAAACTGGGAGCAATCATTGAGTCCCCTAAAGATATTAGCATATTGCAGGAGGGGTTAACACAGACAAATAATTGATGCCAAAGCCATGGTCTAAAACTAAATGCAAAAAAGTGCATCATTGTCCCCTTTGGCAAAGAGGTAGCCCCTGCAAATTACAATATAGGCAGCACCCCCCTAAGCTCAAACCCAGTGCTGTGTGACTTGGGAACATAAGTTGATAGCAATCTAAACTTCGATCACCATTTGTCCACAGTGGTAAGGAAAGCTTTTTACATTGTGCACCTCATAAGTAAGGGCATGTCATCCAAGGCCAAAGATGTTATAACTCCTCTGTACTCCATTCTCATCAGACCACTATTAGGGTACA